>NC_139931.1:2398805-2456305 GCF_963514095.1 Eutrigla gurnardus
ACAGACAGGTAACCAGTCTATCACAGGGAGACATGTAGAGACAGACAGGTAACCAGTCTATCACAGGGCCGACATGTAGAGACAGACAGGTAACCAGTCTATCACAGGGTCGACATGTAGAGACAGACAGGTAACCAGTCTATCACAGGGAGACATGTAGAGACAGACAGGTCCATCCTGCATGTCTTTGGACTGTGAGAGGAAGCCGGAGAACCCGGAGAGAACCCACGCTTACATGGGGAGAACATGCAAACTCCACACAGAAGGAACCTGGGACCCTCCCGCTTGCTACCCACTACACCACCATCCAGATTTAAAAATCTTCCGTCTGCTCATTTTACTCTTCATATATTTAATAAAAATGGTTTCAGCTCCTTTGTAATGATCTCTGACGCTACATTTGAAAACCCGTCTTGTAAGCGATGAGCCGTGGTTCTGTTGGTGTTAAAGGCCTCTGGATCTCCGTGCTGCTGTCCTCCAGCTCGTCTCGTGTTTACGTTCGGACCTCCTGCAGTATAAATAAACTGCCGTTGAACTCCCGGTTTGTGTCTGTTTTTCCAGGATGTGGCCACGTTTCTCTGGATGTCTGACAGACGGTGAAGAAGAGGCCGACCCGACGCACCCGACCGCCTCCGCCCGTCTGCCCGCCGGCGGCCGCCTCGCTCGACGCCTTCCTGTTGAACGTATTTAAATTCACAAGATAATGTAGCAGAGCGCCGCGGAGCTGCCTCTTGTGTGACCTCTTTAACCCCGCCTCCATGTTCGATGGGGCCGAGCAGCACTCTTCACTTCACACTCATCTGTAAATTATTAGACCGATGTGCCGTGTTTGTGTCTCGCCCAGCTGTGCAGGCCCCCCCTCCCCCTCCCCCCCAGTTCTCTGTTGTCTGTTTGAAGTGATCTCATCGACCAATTAAGTCAGTCGGAATGAACGGCTCTCTTTTAACCCCGCCCAGCCCGCGGGCGTCAAACTCCTCCCCTCTGCCCCCCTCCCCATCTCCGTCTCCTCCATCCCCCTCCATGCTGCCCCTGTCCCCCCGGCCCCCCCCTCTGCCCCCTCTGGTGAGCCCGCCCCCCCAGGCTCACCCGTCCTCCCTGTCGGACACCCCGACGCCGTCCCCCTCGCCTTGCCTGAGCTGGACCGAATTCTGTGAGCTCCACGCCCGCGTTGCGGCCGGCGACTTCGCACGCCACTTTCGGGCGTTCCTCCTGGAGAACCCCCACTACTCGCCAGACTCAGCCGCCGCCTTCTGCCGGCGCTTCACCGACCGCTTCGTCCGCCACTTCCAGAGCGAGCTGGAGGGGGCGCTCCCACCGAACTGCGCTTCTGTGAGGGATGACATGGCGAGCTGGGCTCCCCAGTCAGACGCCACTTCCCTGGAAGAGGAGGCGGTGTCCCCCCTGTCGCCGTCCGGCGGCGCCGGTCTCCCGTGCCCCCCCACCAACGCGGTGCGGGCCTCGTCCAAGCCCGCGCCGGCTCGCCTGGTGTTGGAGAACCGCAGTGGAGACCGCTTTCAAGACTCGTACGCCCACAGCCAAGTCCTGCCTCCATCATCGTCGTCGTCGTGCTGCTCCTCGGTGGGAGGGAACAACGGGCGGCGTGAGGAGAGGGGGGCGCTGATGACCCCCGGGAACGGGGAGGCGCCGGTGGAGGAGGAGGAGGACAGCTGGTTGGGGGCGGCATCTGTGGGTGAAGACGCGGAGCCCGAAGAGCAGGAAGCAGAGTCGGCGGAGGTGGATGGTGCCGACGCCTCCTACGCTGCTCAGGCTCCTCCCTCCTCCTCGCCGCCGCCCGGTACCAAAGGGAACGGCACGCCCAACGCCTCCAAAAACAAACTGAAGAAGCGCTTCTCCCTGCGGAGCGTGGGCCGCAGCGTGCGAGGCAGCGTGCGCGGCATCCTGCACTGGCGGAGCTCGTCCAGCGACGGCGCCCAGAGCCAGCTGCCCTCCAGCTACAGCTACACCATGGGCGTGCAGGACGCCGCGCTGCTCTCCACCTCCAAGAGAAACTCTGCCACGCAGCCACCCACACCCACCTCCTCCATGCCCGTGTCCCTGTCTATGCCCCTCTCCCTCCCCCACTCCTCCTCCTCCTCGCTGCCGCCCTCCTCGTCGAGCAGCGCCACCTCCTTGTCTCTCTCGGAGGCGGCTCGGGACCGTCGGCGGAGCAACGGCGAAGGAGGTGAGAAGGAGAAGTGGAGCCACCGTCTCGAGAAACTCAGACTGTCACGATCCCCGCCGCCCGTCCTCACCCTGAACGCCACCGCCGGCCCCCACTCCGCCTCCTCCACGCTGCCCCCGAGCAGCGCCGCTGCTGCCATGGGGCCTCCGAGGAAGGTAGGCCGGCTGGTGCGCGAGGGCGGCGTGAGCGTGAGCTCGTCCAGCGATGAGTTGAGCGCCGGCCACGGCTTCTCCGGCTTCTCCTTCGGGCTGCTGCATCATGGCACCGACAACAACAACGCTGCCTCAGCTTCCTCTGCCGCGGCACAGGGCGGCCCGGCGGCGCTGCTCGCCAGCGGTGGGAACTTCCCCTGGAGAGGAGGACGCTGGCACAAGTGTCGCCTGGTTCTCAAAGAGAGAGACCGGGAAGGGGGCGAGCGAGGGGAGGAGTACTACCTGGAATTCTTCATTCCACCAAAAGTAAGTGTGACGCATTAAAACATGTCCCAGGTCTGGTCCCAGGTCTAGTCCCTGGTCTGGTCCCAAGTCTAGTCCCAGTTCTGGTCCAAGGTCCCATGCTGCAATAAACAAGTATAAATAATAATCTGTTTGAAATCACAGCTGAAAGGAGTAGTTGATCAATCGTTTAGGCAGAATATTAATCTGCAGCTATTTTGATAATCTGTTAATTTTCTTTTTCCGATAAAAATAAACAACCTTCTGACGATTTAATCTAAGTGAAGTTCTGTGATTTTGGACTTAGTTTGACATATTACAGATAGAACAGCTGGTTCAGGAAACCTCCTGCTGACATAAGTTTAATCCATAAGGCTTCTATCACGGAGAGACAGCAGTTATTGATCATGACCGTTTACCCCCCCAGTCCTCGAAGCCCCGGCTGACGGTCCCCTGCTGCTCCATCGTGGATGTGAGGAGCACCACGGCTCTGGAGGTCCCCGACAAGGAGAACACCTTCCTGCTGCAGGTAAACCCATACCCTCCTGGTCTCTAGTGGACCCACATCCACTCTTAGTCGGACCACTTCCTTCGCCTACATGAACCCACACAGACCCCGTTGTGGTCCTGGTGTTCTCTGTAGATCTGTTTAAACCAGTTATCTGCAGCGATGCTTCCAATCACTCAGCGAAGGTTTTATTCATGTTGACTCCTCGTGGTGCGCCTGGTGAACCCGGATCCTAGTCAGACTACATCAGAACCGCAGAGGAAGGAGAACTCAGAGGTTCTATTCTAGAACTACGACTACTAAGTACTAATACCACAGTCTACAAATACTTATTCTTCCTCTTCTCTTTCTTCCTCTTCTTCAGGTGGAGGGGTCGGCTCAGTACGTCATTGAGACCCGAGACGCCGTTCAGATGAGAGCCTGGCTGAGTGACATCAGGAACGGCATCTGCCTCAGGTGAGGGGGGGGGGAAGAAAGGAGGAAGGATGGATGGAGGGAGGGATGTGTGGCTGAATGCATGGAGTCATCATCATCCTAGGTGTTAACTTAACTATCCCCCCCCCCCCCCCCCAGTGAGCAGGAGGAAGCTGAAGGTGTGTGTGTGGGACCATTGGACATCAGTGGGACGCCTGAGATCGTTGACCGTCTCTCACAAGGTATGACTGCAGGTTTCACAGAGCTTCTGACAGCGTCGGTGGTAGTGTGAAGTATTAATGCTTAGAACACCAGAACACCACCAAGGTGTCGTCGTCCACGCAGCTCTCGTCACACTGAAGTGGGCGTGGCTTCATCACTCTCCTTGCCCTCTTCTGTGCGTTTTCATAAATCTTACTGAGGGCCGACGCTCCGACCTGAGGGCCGATGCCCTGCCCCAAGGGCCGATGCTCCGACCTGCGGGCGGACGCTCCGACCTGCGGGCGGACGCTCCGACCTGAGGGCCGATGCTCCGCCCCGAGGGCCGATGCTCCGACCTGCGGGCGGACGCTCCGCCCCGAGGGCCGACGCTCCGACCTGAGGGCCGATGCTCCGCCCCGAGGGCAGACGCTCCGCCCCGAGGGCCGACCAGAGGGTCGATGCTCCGCCCTGAGGGCGGACGCTCAGCTTTAATAAAACTTCCTTCTCGGTTGTCTCAGTGTGTTATGGCGGCATCGGAGGCTCCTCACCTCTGATGGATCCTCTTCCACCAGAGCTGCCCCCTCGAGCCCCCCTCGACGAGCCGGACAACCGGATCCTCGGCAGCGGCGGGGTCGCCATCGGCACGCCGTTTGCAGAGACGCCGGATGCCACAGGTGAGTTCCTAAACCACAAAGGATTCTGACAACGACGTGCTTTGAAAGTGCTAAAAAGTGTTAAAAGTGTCACGTGTTCATCCAGGGTCCTTCCTGTTCTCGGAGGTGACCCCCGCCGAGGCGGTGGAGCACCCGCTCAGCGAGTGCCAGTGGTTCCACGGGACACTTTCCCGGCTCAAAGCGGCTCAGCTGGTGCTGGCCGGCGGCCCGGCGAGCCATGGCGTGTTCCTGGTCCGCCAGAGCGAGACGCGGCGGGGAGAATACGTCCTCACCTTCAACTTCCAGGGCAAGGCCAAGGTGAGAGACCGGTTCACAGACACACCTCTAGTGGCTCGCTGCTGCCCCCTGTAGACCCAGAGGACCACAGCAGTCCGAGACCTCCACAGAGAACCTGTAGTTCTGGGTTTTTACGATAAAACTACAGATTATTTGTTATCGATTTAATCTGCCGGGTATTTAAGTCTCTCGTACAAACGAGTCGTTCCTACAATGGTGTGTTAGGGCCGCTGTAGAGGGGGGGAAATGGAGCCGAGAGAGGGGTCAATATTCTGGGGAATTTGCGAGTTAATCGGCTAATTTCCCATGACTGTGCGCATTTAGTTTTCTACTTGTCATAGCTGATATAAACAAGTTGGTTGGTTCTGCTAACACTGGATGTTTGTCGTTGCTATGACAACAAGTGAAACTACCGCTAGCATCTTAGCCGGACCACCCGATCAATAAACACCCATAAGATGACAATGTGAACCCATATGAATAAAACCAACAATAAGCATCAACATCATCACCCTAAGGACATTAACGAGGCGTTGTCACACGTTGGGATGATTCATGACAAACATTAATGCACATTCATGGGACGTTAGCTAGCATAGATGCTGGTTGTTAGCATCGGAATAAACTTGCAAATTTGCCAATTTATTTGCCCCCCCCCTCTCTCGGTTTTTTATTAATTTTTTTCTCCAGTGGCCCTGATACGCCGTCGTAGGTTGGTTGGTTGATGAAATGGCAGGAAACGGTGACCCGGGTCCAGGATCCTCAGATATGTAAATGAGTGTAGAACCAGACTGACTCTGCGTCCCCTTCCAGCACCTCCGTCTGTCCCTGAACGAGGACGGCCAGTGTCGGGTCCAGCACCTCTGGTTCCAGTCCATCTTTGACATGCTGGAGCACTTCCGGGTGCACCCGATCCCCCTGGAGTCCGGCGGCGCCTCCGACGTCACGCTCATCAGCTTCGTGGGCGCTACCGCCGTCCGCCAGCCAGGTACGAGTGCAGCAGGCCGCCCTCTCTCTCTCTCTCTCTCTCTCTCTCTAACACACACACGTTTGTCATGTGACCTCTGCTCTTCTTCTCTCCTCTCTGTAACTGTAGATCTCAAACATCGTCTGTTTGTCTTCGAAGCACAAGTTCACCGTGTTAAACGTGTTTCAAATAATAATATAATAAGAATAATAAATCTAATAATAAATCTAATAATGATATAATAATAATATAATTATAATAATATTAATGATCATCAGGAGTCTCCAGTTGCTCCGTGTTGCTGTTCTGACCTTGTTGTTGTTGTTTCGTTGGCTCCTCCCGCTACAGGCCGTGACAGGGCAGGCAGTCGGCCCACAGTCTGTGATGTCATCACCACGCGCCATCCTGACTCTCCATCAACCCCCATCTCTGACTGTGTGTAAGTGAGACCCGACTCAGAGAGAGACAGGGAGGCAGACAGACAGGGTGTTTGGGGCGAGAGAGGCTGAACTCATGTGTTTCTTCAGATTCATTTTGTCTCTCTGTGTGTGTCTGTGTGTGTGTCTGTCTGTGTGTGTCTGTCTGTGTGTGTCTGTGTGTGTCTGTGTGTGTGTGTGTCTGTGTGTGTCTGTGTGTGTCCGTGTGTGTCTGTGTGTGTGTCTGTCTGTGTGTGTCTGTGTGTGTCTGTGTGTGTGTGTGTCTGTGTGTGTCTGTGTGTGTCCGTGTGTGTGTGTCTGTGTGTGTGTGTGTGTGTCTGTGTGTCTGTGTGTGTGTCTGTGTGTGTGTGTGTGTGTCTGTGTGTGTGTGTGTCTGTGTGTGTCTGTGTCTGTGTGTGTGTCTGTGTGTGTGTTTCCTCCATGACTCCATGGACTCCATGACTGACTCTCTCACCGAACCACCCACTCACTGTCACTTTCTCCTCTTCTCTCCTCTTCTCCTCCGACTTCGCTCTTCACTCGTTCACTTTGGCCTTATTTCCTCCTCCTCCTCCTCTTCCTCCTCCTCTGCCTTCCTTTATTTACACTTTCTTCTCCTTCCTCCCCCTTCTTCTTCTTCTTCTTCTTTTTTTTCTTTCTTTCCTCTTCCTCTCGTCTGTTTCCTGTCCCTGCAGACTTGACCAGCAGACCCCGTAGCCCTCCTCAGCCTCCTCCACTGCCGCCGGGCCGGCCGCCGCCCCCGACTCCTCCGCAGGAGAGAGGGAGCGAGGCGGACGCTGCAGGAGGAGGAGGAGCAGCAGCAGCAGCTGTAACCATGGCAATGACGGGAGCAGCAGCAGCAGGAGGAGGAGGAAGTGGAGGCGGCAGTGGCGGTGGTGGTGGAGGAGGAGGAGGAGGAGTGGACGACTGGGAGGAGAGAGACAGGGACACTCCTCTCCGCCAGCTGGAGGCCGTGGAGGGAGAAGAGAGGGAGGGGGCGAGGGCGCCGCGGGCCATCGACAACCAGTACTCCTTCTTCTGATAAAGGGAGGAGGAGGAGGAGGAGTGTGTGTTCGTGTTTGTGTGTGTGTGTGTGAGAGAGAGAGCGAACGAATGTGAGATTGGATGAGGCGGCGTACATCATAGCCATTCATAACCAGTATTTTATTTTGTTAGCAAGGTGGAGGAGAAGCGTAGGAGGAGGAGGTTTAAAAGTACTAACACTATATGAGAGAGAGAGAGAGGAGGCGAAGCAGACGGAGAGCAGCTTTATACAACACTAACTAGCGGTTCATTTCTTTTCTTTTTCTTTTAGTCCGATAAGCTTTGTTTTCTTTTGACGGTACGACCCCAAGTACGGAAGCCAACAGAGGCCAAAACACATCTGTACAGTATGGAAGCCCGCAAGGCCAAAACACGTCTGTACCGTACAGAAGCCCACAGCGGCCAAAACAACAACTCTGCTGATCCATTCCAGTCCGATCAAGTCGTTTTCTTGTTAACAAAACAAAACAAAAAAGTATTTTTCTGTAAAGTTGTGTACGTTGTGATATTAGAGACGGAGCACACCGCTGCGTACCCTGCAAATGCATACGAAGTCAATGTTAGCATATTGATTGAACGGTTAACCGTTGGCTGAAACGCTAACAAAATGCCAAAATACATACATCGGATTTCAGTGCGTCAAAAAGGATTATTTTGCAGCTGATAACTAAAGATATGAAGTTAGCTGTTAGCTAAGCTAATATTAGCTATGTGTTAGCAACCTGCTGTCGCCAACTAAAGCAATTGCAAGAGTTATCTTTGTGTAGCTTTCTAATTAAATGCACATTCCATTATAAGACGAGCGTCAAAGTGCTTGATCTTAACTTCCAGAACTCTGGTTAGCATAAAACTGAAATTTGGACTAAATGCTGCTGCTTACGTAACGCATCGTTAAACATACTGAGTCCGGATCCACTTAGTTCCCATCTTTCCAGTTTCCAGCTTCGGCGGCTTTCAGCTTTAACTTTTGTGTTGTTTGCTAGTTGACAAAAGTCACAAAGGAGGCACCTTTAGACTCATAAATACACTCACCACCACCTAAAATATGAACGTTTCCCTTCTGGTTGAGTTTTAATTTCAGCCTCTTGTGGCCAAACTGAGTATTTCAAAAACAAATTTGAAAAATGGAAGAAAAAAAAGTCATAAACACAGAAGAGAAAACATTTAGATCAGAAAAAATGGATCACCAGATTTATTTATTATTTTAGTTTTTGCCTCTCTGGGCTTCCATAGAACTGTTGCAAGTAAACCCCAAACTCTACAGTAACTGGTACGGAGACGATGCTGCAGCGGCTCCATCTAAACGCTGGTGCTGGTTTAAAGGTTCTACGCGTTCTAACAACGGTACATGTGTCTGAATGTGTGATTAATAATAATAATACTAACACTAATGTTGGTTTGGATGTTTTTTTCAAGCAAACTTGTCGAATCGAGTTCCTAAAATGTGAGAAATTGCTGCTTTTTTTTTTAAAAACATTTTTTTACGTTATTGTAAAATTTTTAATATCTTTTAAACATTTTGTTTTCAGATAAAAACCATATGAAAACTAAGTCGACGGCTCCTGGACAGTTTGATGGGCATTTCTAAAGATGAGATAAATCTTTTTGTTGATCCCGATCAGCAGCAGCACAAAGACACTAATAATACTACAGATGCACAGAGAAGTAGTCAAATACATGAATCATAACGTTGTGGTTCTTTTCACTCTGCTGGCAATCGACACGAATCTGCAGATTAATTGATGACAAAATAATAATACATGATTATTTGCTGCCTGACTGTCCAGTGTTGTGTTCGTTAGTGGAACATAATTGCGGGCCGACGCGTTTTCCTCTGTAAAAAAAAAACAAAAACATTTCATCCAAGGAGACGTTAAATCAGCCGGTTTTTCTATGGAGTCTGGTGTGGCGTTTGTCTAATGACGGAGCACTTTGGGTCTAAGTGGCACCAGAACCCGATCAGGCAGGAAACATTTACCTCAGTCACACTCAGCAGCATCACTCAGTCAATGTCTCTCTCTCTCTCTCTCTCTCTCTCTCTCTCTCCCTCCCTCCCTCCCCCCCTCCCTCTCACACAAAGGAGAAGTTATTGATACCAATAACAATAATTATTGATGAAAATAATGACGGTCAGAATAATAGTATTAATTTTATTTGTTTTTAAGACACCTTTTTTATTATTTCGTATGCTTCATGTAACACTTGTTTCCGACTCCATCTTGTAATTGAAAATGTGTTTGTGCCTTTTTTGGGGGGGGTTAAAAAGGAGGGAATGAATATATATATATATATATATATATATATATATATATATATATATATATATATATATATATGCTATAATGCCTCGTTGTCAAGGCGACAGTTATCCTCACTCTGTTTCCATGCTGTCTTCTCCTCCTCCTCATCCTCCATTCATCAAAGAAAAAAAGGAAGACAAAAAAACAATTAGCAGAAAATGAAAACACTTTTTCTACTCGTGCCTTTCTGTGTGTTGTCGTCGGCCTGCGTTCGTGTCGCCGCGGCTTCATCCTTCAGTTTTAGATCTTTTCCTTTCTGCACCCGTCACCCCCCCCCCCCCCCCCCCCCCCCCCAGCTCATTTCTGCTGCTCTTTTCTTTGCTCATGTATTTGTCTATATGCACCCCCCTCCCCCACCACACCCTTATCATCATGATCAGTGTCCTTTTCTCAGTTTCAAAACTCTTTGTGCCTTTCTCTGTCTCTTTTCTCTCTTTGCTGGGACCGTGTGTTGAGGGCAGGCGGCAGCGTCTGTCCACCCCGTGTGGTTAGTTTCAGGTACTACATTGAATTTAATGATATAATATAAATATAGTGAAACATAGTTGTTGCTGTGTGGTCTTTTTTTCATCTTCCCCTCTTTAAATCGGGAACATGACTGTTGATAACCAGCTGTTTGTGTTGATCTTCTTCTTTCCTTCCATAATTACTATTTAAATAAGAGAACAACTTGCCTGTGTTTGGCCCCAAAACAATAAGAAGTAAATTATTTAAATTTCCATTAAGTCAATGTCCTCACAGTGTTGTATAAAAAGTGTTGTATCAGATTTAAAATGAAATAAATCACATTTACCGTTTGATAGACACAATATTCACCCCAAACTTAAATCTACTCACGTTTTTATTATTATTAATTATAATGGAAATGTTAACAAGCACACTGCCTACACATGGTATACACCGCTTATGTATATTTAAAATAATAATAAAAATATATAAATTGTTTATATATATATATATATTTTATTATTTAAGTGTATTTATTTACTCAAGATCTTTTTAATTGTCTTTAAAGTCAGCTTTAAAATTAAATAAATCACATTTACTGTTGGATAGACACAATATTTCACCCAAACTTAAATCTACTGTCCACTTTCTTTTTTTAAATTATTATTTATTATGGAAATGTTAACAAGCACACTGCCTACACATGGTATACACCGCTTATGTATATTTAAAATAATAATAAAAATATATACATTGTTTATATATATATTTTTTTATATATATATATTTTATTATTTAAGTGTATTTATTTACTCAAGGTCTTTTAATTGTCTTTAAAGTCAGCTTTAAAATTAAATAAATCACATTTACTGTTGGATAGACACAATATTTCACCCAAACTTAAATCTACTGTCGACTTTCTTTTTTAAATTATTATTTATTATGGAAATGTTAACAACCACACTGCCTACATGGGATACACCATCTATGTATATTTTAAATAATAAAAATATAGACATTTATTTATATATAAAAATGTATTTATTGACATGTTTTTTGGGAGGTGTAATTATATATTTATTGACTTGCTCTGTTTTTGAAGGGGCAATTAGGTAAAAAAAAAAAATGGAGATAAAAAGGTATCCTTTTTTCATTCACGAACTATTTTCTTGCCTAAAAACCTAATTAAAAACATCCCTTTGCACCAGTTTCCTTACACGACCTCTGTGAGGACAGCCCGGCGGATAAATGACCGACACGCGGCCGAGCCAATGAAAGAAAAGGTCAGAAATGATTGACGGGAGGATCTTGTCCAATCGAGTTCAGAATTCTTTTCAGATTAAGTCAGTAGGCGGGATTTACGATTGGTGCGTTCGTTTCAGCATCTCGGCTGCGCCCGGTTGTGTTCCTGACCTACCCGCAATCACTCCTCCCCGAGTACCCGCATCGCTAATGTTATTTTAAGTACAATGAAGTGTGATAAAACGTTTATTAACATTTCGACGTCTCCTGCCCAGAATTAGCCCTAGATGACCCATGTCACGTGCCCAGCAGGTGCCCGCCTCTGAGCAAACCGCGCGCCCCCCGCTGCCGTGTTTTGTTGTTTTTCAGCGGCGTCTCGCGCTCGGCCTGTCAAACCGTGTGACTTCTCGCTGGGACGACGCGAACCGGAGCAACAGGGATGCTCATGACTAAAAAGTACAAGTTAAACACTCAGACTCGCTCGGCGCGTCGGTTTCTAGTCTGATGCCGACGTCATTTCCCGCGGTTCGTTTGTGTGTCCTCTTGTTTGCTTAAAAAAAAAAAAAAAAATCGACGTCTGCGCTATGCTAGCTAGCTTAGGTAGCTAACGTCAGCTAGCTGATTTCACCCGCCCCGAACAACAACAACAGCAACAACAGCAGCATCTATCTTCTACTGCTTCGTCCCTGAAGGGAACCCGTAGAGATTGTAACGGCGGATGTGATTTGTGCCATGTCATTGTTTGAGCCGCTAGCAGCTAGCCGGGAAGGTTAGCTAGCCGCGGTGCTTATTGTTCTCAATAGAGGACTAGTCTGGAGCCTTTCTGTCGCCTGTTAGCTGACATTAATGTTTCTGTCCCGGTGCAGGACCAGGAACACAATGAAACCGCCGTCGCAGTCGCCCCCCGTCAGCAGCTTGGTGAGTAGTGACAGCTGGCTTTGGGTTATTTAGAGAATAAACGTGTTATTGGCAGGGGCGGAGCCAGGCGTTGTAAACATTCAGGGCTCAGCCCAAAACCAAGGGGGCTCCAGGGTTGACTTTATCTTCACACACACACACATGTAAGAATAATACAAAGTCATCCAATACCTCAAAATGTATACGATTACATGGTATTTGCATTTTTGTATCTATATTAGGGGTTCGACCGATGTGGCCTTTTCAGGGCCGATTACAGATACACGTACACAATAGATATAGTCAAATAATCCTATAAACAAAATATACAAGTGAAAGAAATATACATGTGCAAGGATCCTACTTTACTACTGTATACAATTAACAAATGGCATGAAAAGTGTATATAGAGATATGAACTCCCCAGTAGTGCAATTAGATGTAGTGATATTTGAAACCGATATTTGTCTCCAGTAAAAAACATTTTTTAAAGTGTCCAGATTTAGAAAAACTATGTTCAATGTAACAATTTAAATATTATTACAGTGAAATATTAAAAATATATTTATTTTGCGTTGCACCGTTTGCTGTATTTGATCAACCAAATACCAATAACTGGATGTCAATTACTCACAATGGAGCCCAAAAAACGGTCTGATGTTACTATTTTAACATGCGTAGGTAAACAGCATCACTAATATCAAAAACAATTTTTTCTTTACTAAGCTGGGTTTTTTTAAAGTTATTTTTTTTATTACACGGTAAGTCAACGTCACATTTGAATAATTTAATAAACATTTAATTAATTATTCACCAAAGTACGTCTTTTATTACTGCTACGATTGAGACTCTTAGTGGCAGAAAATTACATGTTGAGAGGTTAAAAATGAATAATGCATATATATAATAAATTATACAAATAATATCTTTAATTAAAATTTTATGAAGCATATTTTTTAAATGTTTTTATCAACTATAGTTTTATGTGTAATATTTTTGTAATATATATATACATTTTCAGATGTAATATTTGTCTAAAACGTAAGTACAGATGTGTGTTTTATATCTATATAATTATATATTTTATCTGCAGGTGTTTGAAGGCGTCTACAACAACGCCAGAATGCTTCATTTCCTCACAGCCGTCGTGGTGAGTTCTTCTGTCTGTCTCTCTGTCTCTCTCTCTCTGTCTGTCTGTATGTCTCTGTCTGTCTGTCTGTCTGTCTGTCTCTCTCTCTCTCTCTCTCTCTGTCTGTCTGTCTGTCTCTCTGCCTGTCTGTCTGGAGGCGTTGTTCTTGACAGCGTCCTGTAGACCTGGGCTGAAGCGTCCTGTCTTTCAGGGCTCCACCTGTGACGTGAGAGTGAAAAACGGCGCCGCGTATGAGGGAATCTTCAAGACGTTGAGCTCGCAGGTAAGAAACCGCCCCACCTCACTTCCTGTGCATCGTCCACGCCAGCGTCTCCGTTTCTCTGACCGCCGTCTGCTTCCAGTGTGAGCTGGCTGTGGATGCTGTCCACAAACATGGAGACGGAGGAGGAGGAGGAGGTGGAGGAGGAGGAGGAGGAGGAGGAGGAGGTCGGTCCACTCCTCCCAAGATCGAAGACATCACCGACACCATGATCTTCAGCCCCGCCGACCTGGTGACCATGACCTGCCGCGACGTCGACCTCAACTTCGCCGTCAGAGGTAACACGAGTACACAAGTACACGGGTACCAAAGTATAGGAGAGTAAAAAAGTTGAAATCTGTCGGCGTCGACCGATACAGCTTTTTCAGGGCCGATACCAATATGTGTGTATTTGTGTGTGTGTTTCCAGACACGTTCACCGACTCGTCCATCAGCTCTCAGCGGGTGAACGGTGAACACCGGGAGAAGATCCTGCAGAGGTGGGATGGGAACGGGAACGGAGAGAACTTTGAGCTGGAGGCGGACACGGTGAAGACACACACACACACACACACACACACACACTCACACTCACGTATCGACGTCTTTGCATCGCCTCTGTAAGACACCTCCACTGTGTCTCTCCTGCAGTCAAACGGCTGGGATGCCAACGAGATGTTCAAGTTCAACGAGGAGACGTACGGCGTCAAGTCCACCTACGACGCCAGCCTCGCCATGTACACGTGAGTCACCACGCCATTTCAGACGTGTCATTCTCCCCCATCCATCAGCTGTGATTATATCTGTGATCAGTTCATTCAGTGAAACTATAAGGTCCAGTCGACATTTACAACAATTTACAAGTTATGATTTTAATGTTTATCTTTTTAGTTGGATGTTATGAATCAGGGAGTTTTTAGAATTAATTTAAAATAATTATTTAAAAGACAATCAACAAAAAAAACTTCAGGTTGTTTCCAAAGTATTTCACCTGTTTTATGAAAGTATGATTAAAAGATGGTAAATTTATATTATTTAAAATTTTTTACTACTATTATTATTTTTTTATTATCATTATTTTTCACTCATTTATAGTGGCACATTTACAGAAACGCCTCTAACTTCAAACCGTAAAGAAAAAACGAAATAAAAGCGGGTTATGATGACGACGTGTTGATGACGTGTTGTGGTCATGATAATGTGGCGTTTTTCTCCCAGCATGCCTTTGGAGAAGGGCACCTCTGAGGTTTTCCGCCAGCGGGAGGCGCGAGCCGCTCGGCTGGCCAACGAGATCGAGGGCAGCCTGCAGTACCGCCGCCGGGTCTCTCTGGAGAACGACGAGGGCCGGAGCGAGGAGGACAAGTACAGCTCGGTGGTCCGAGACCGGGAGGACAGGGCCAGCCCCGGGTTCCCCTCCACGGGCCGGTAAGAGGACTCTGCCCTCTCACAGAACTTCATCTAGATTTATTGTGCTTTACTTTTTGTTCTGGAAGCCCCTTTCTGTCTTCCTGCTGCAGTACCACTCTCCACCTGAAATGTTACTAATGGGCCGGGGGGGTGCTGTTTTACAAAAATAAAAGTCCAATTAAATGCTGTTTAATGGGAAATCTGGTCGCAAATATGAAATTGTATAAACTCAAGTACAGAGTTTACTGCATGTACATTGTACATGAATTTTTTTTTAAATTAATATATTTTTACATTTTTACTTTACCGTCTGATTTAAAAACATTCCCAGAATGCCTCTCACCACCTCTCCCCCCCTCCTTGTGTCTCCCAGGGAAGGTAAATACATTCCCCTCCCTCAGCGAGCTCGAGAGATCGGCCTGTCTGGCAGAGCCGGAGCCTCCGGTCGAACCGCCGCGCCGGCCACCGCCAGACACCCGCCGCCCGGCTCCGCCTCCTCCCCCAAACCGCCGTCTGACCGGAGCAGCCCGCTGTCCGTCAGGACCGCTTACTCTCCGCACCAATCACAGAGCAGCCCTCCGGCGGCCAGCAGCCCCCCCTGCACCAATCACGTCGTCCCGCACTCCCTCTCTCACCCACAGGGGCTGGGCGAGTCGACGCGCTCGTCTGTTAACGGAGGTACGACGCTGCTGCTTCACTTCATTTTTATTATTGCACCTAAGACAAGAAACAATGAGACAAACATACATTTATTATTTAATTAATAATAAGATGGAACATGTTACTGAAATAAAAATACACTTAAGTAGAACAAAACAAATTGAGAGAACTAGTAACTTGTGTGATTATTTCTGTTTAATATGTACATTTAATTTAATTTTCTATAAGGATCCACATATGTGATCCCTCTTATTCTGCCTGATTAGACCCCAGGTCTACAATAGTAGCTCACATGAGTCCAGAGACCAGATCGGACTATGTGGAGGAACCAGAGCCTGTCTGTGGTCCAAACAACGAGGTCTCTGGTGTATTTATGTCTAGATGACCTTATTTGGAGTGTTGCTGGAGCAGCTACAATGTTAGCGTAGCCTAGCACCCATCAACCAGACTCCATTCAGAAAACCAGCTTTTTACAATACTTTATTCTGGTTCCTCCAGCTGTGGTGAACCAGCCCACGTGGGTCTTGTTAGATCCAGTGAATCAAGCTTGGTGACATCAAACGAGCACCTCTGGATGATGTCATGATGATGTCATGAACCCAGACAGGACGGGGTCTGGGTTCCTGGTGGATCTGGGACTACGACAGTCTCAGTGTTTGTCGGCCCGTCGTCTCCAACTCTTTCTTCTCTCTGTCTCAGTTACATCCAGAACTTCCCCCAAATCCCAGAGACTTCAGGGCAGCAGAAACCTGCGAACCCCAAACTCCCAGTCCTCACCTGCAGGTTGGTCTCACACACACACACACACACACACACACACACACACGCACACGCACACACACACACACACACACGCACACACACACGCACACACACGCACACACACACACGCACACACGCACACACACACACACGCGCACACACACACGCACACACACACACACACACGCACACACATACACACGCACACACACACGCACACACATACACACACACACACACACACACACACACACAGTTGATGAAGATGGTTCAGGTTCCCCCTTCTCTTCCTTCCAGTCTCTCGTACTCTGAAACCAGATGCTCCTCTCCAGGACGGCCCACTGGGTGGCCCCATTTTCTTGGACTCTTCTTCTGTCGCCGCGGCAACCGCCAACGCCAAATCTGGCCCCACCCCTCTCTTCCCTGTTGATGGTGAGCCTTTTATTTTTTAGATTACTGCATACCAGGTACATTTTTAAATAAATACATTTTTAAACTTCATTATGTTTAAAGTTTCATGTCCTACTATTCCATTACTTTCCCTTCTGTTTGAGATTTTAAGTTGGAATCACTGAAGTATGGAGATATTCAGATATCGGGTCACAACGTGGTGACGACACTGATGTAAAGGATAAATTGTTGAACCCGTCTTCTCTCCGTCCTCCACAGTGAACGAGATCCTCAGCACAGCTGCTAAAGAGCGAAGTGAAAGCCAGTCTGAAGGCAAGAGCAGCAAAGGTAACGCCGGTTTCTAAAACTCTGCTTGGACTCGTGTGTCTCTTTAAAATGCACCAGCTATAACTCCTCCCCCTCCTCAGCTCCCTCGGTGCAGCAGAGATCTCAGCTGGAGGAGCTCCGCAAGTTCGGCAAAGAGTTCAGGGTGAGACTGACGGGATGCTGGAGGGGTCAGGGGTCACACGGGGGTTCAGGAGTAAGACACATTTATTCAGTTGGCAGATCCATTTACATGTGACATCATTATATGAACCACATTTAACTTGATTTAAAACAGGAGACAAAGTGTTATCCTATGTTTATATATTACACATATTTACATTGACATGTTTATATTTGTACTTATCGTGTATTCTAATATATTCTGTATTTGTGTATTCTATAGTGGTATTTCTAGTGTAGATATTTAGAATCAACAAAATACTAAATATAAATGATATATATATATATAATTTATACCTAGTATATATATGTATATATATTGTAAATCCATGATGTGAGTGATGGGGTGTTGATGTCTGTGCTGCTTCCTGTCCGTCTCTCAGCTGCAGCCCACTTCCTCTCCGTCAGCGAGTCCGGCCTCTGCAGATCCTCCTCAGCACAGCGCCTCCTCCCCCACCGACCAATCCTCCTCCTCCGTCTCCCCGTCGGCGCCTAAACCCGCCACCTCTTCGACCCAAGACCTGCAGCCGCCCACAGAGGCGGCGATGACCCCCGCGGCCCCGGCCGGGCCCCAGACCTCGGGGCCGGAGGGGACGAGCCCGTCGGCCGGCGAGGACGGCGGTCCGGACGGCGGCGAGCGACCGGAGGCTGCGTCTGCAGCGTACGTCACCGTCTGAAACAACTCGCCGGTTGCTTTAGAGTCGTCATACAGTATAAATATATACGTTGTGGCTGAATTCATTCTTCTGTTCTCAGGCAAGTGAAAAACTCGACGTTGAATCCAAATGCAAAAGAATTTCTTCCAATAAAAGTCAACACAGTCCCGGTGAGTTCACTGAAGCTCAGAATCACTTCCATCAGCGTTTAGCGGTGTGACGAACCGGTCTGTGAGAATCCTAACCAGGTCTGTGTTATGACAGAAGCCAGCGCCGACCCCCACCCCTCCGAGACCGACACCCCCCAGCCCCTCTTTGGTTCTGGCCCCTCCAGGTCAGCCAGGAGGAGGCGCCATCTACAGCAACCCACCGGGGCACTACCTGTCCTACGTCTCCCCCCTCCACATCCAGGGACACCAGATCCAGGTCTGAATCCTTCTCTCCAGTGTCCCTCACCAAGAACCTCATATAGTTATATTTATATATATTTATTTACATGTACATATAAAATTCAAAATTACAGACCACTCCGTTTCCTCCTCAGGCTCCTCAGATGTATCAGTACACCATGTCGGCTGTCAACCAGGGCAAATACCCCCGAGCCAAAGGTACACACACACACACACACACACACACACACACACACACACACACACACACACATACACACACAGATACACACACACACATACACACATACACACACACAATGTGAACGTCTTCCATTGCTTGGTGACACAAGGTGGTTCTCTGGTCCCTTGTTGTTGTTGGTCCAGGCCCGGTGGTGGGACAGCGTCCGGAGCACCACGCCTCCCCGGCCTCCTCCATGCTCTCAGCTGCAGCCTCGGCAGCAGGACCCCCGCTGGTGGCCTCGCCGTACCCCCAGTCCTACCTGCAGTACGGTCAGGTGATCCAGACCCTGCCCCCCCACTACCACGGACAGGTACCCGAACATCTGCCACCTTGAAGTTTGTAAATGTGATTTAGACTAAAGGTCTATAAATGTGTGTTGTATGTGATGACATCTATGATAGAACAGAGAAAAGAAGATCTCCATATTTGAGGGACTGAAAGCAGCATTTTGTGACATTTCTTTATGAAAAATGACTTTTGATGATGAACAGATGATGAAAATAGTTGGTGATTATATTTCTGTGGATCTGTTAGTGGAATTAGTTTTCCTTTCATTTGTGGTCCTTCTGTAAAAAGCTGTCTCCAAACATCATGTTGGTTGTTTAGAGGACAATAACATCTCATTTAATGTGATGAACAAGTGACATAATAAGTAGACTGAATACTGACCATTGGATTGATACAAATATGGAGTTTACCACAGCTGGAAGGTGCTGGAAAAGCATGGAGATGCACCTTGAAATGCTTGATAAGGGCTTGAATTTGAATTTGACTTTGGAGAAGGTGGAGGAACCCTGATTATATCAGTCCAGGTCCTTTCTAGTACTTTTACTTTTGATACTTTGAAAACAGAGTTCTCCATCAAGCTCCCCAGCTGCTAGTAACCATGACA
This sequence comes from Eutrigla gurnardus, assembly GCF_963514095.1. Taxonomy (NCBI): domain Eukaryota; kingdom Metazoa; phylum Chordata; class Actinopteri; order Perciformes; family Triglidae; genus Eutrigla; species Eutrigla gurnardus. The sequence continues at coordinate 2,418,103 of NC_139931.1, forward strand.
ACACACTTTGTAAACCTGTGTAGCGGCTGCTGTTGCTCAGTTCTGGACCAAAATAAATACCGAAGTTCTTCCATAGTCATTCATTTAACATTATAGCTGCAGTTCACCTTTGAGCCACACGGGGGAGCCAAAGTGTCCTTATTGTCTCTTCGAAACGTCTGCTTTACTTGTTGGAGATAATAGAAGGTGATATGGGAACGGCAGTAAAGATGATCAGGGATTGGTCGGTTTGATTGATTATAATTCTTAAACTAAACTCTTTGACTTGACTGTTCTGTCATTTGCAGCCAGTTTACTCGATGCTGCAGGGGGGGGCCAGGATGCTGACGTCTGGGGCCCCTCCTCAGCAGATGGGTCCTCCTGGGCCCCAGTACCCCGGCCAGGCTGAGGGCCCCCAGGGGCCACAGCAAGCCATGTATGGTAAGTTGTGTGTTTTTATTTATCATATTGAATGAAAGGCACAGCAGGACGCTTTTAAAAAAACAACAACTAAACATCATGAATTTTATATAGTCACATTCTTATATTAAGAAGTCATGAATTAATCATGTTTGATTTCTTATCTCTTTTTTATCGCCGACATTGATTGAAGATATTAAAGTTTTTGTTACAGTCGCTCATGTTCGTATATAATCGTATATATCGTGTATAAGAAAGTCTTATAAATGTGTAGTTTTCTGGGTTCCCAGTTTGATTTGGCATTTCTCTCTTAGCTCAGTCGTTCTCTCACCACTCCGGCTCCATGCATCATCCTCAGCCCTCCAGCACCCCGACTGGGAACCAGCAGCCCCCCCAGCACACGGCTCCCAGCCCAGGACACAACCAGGTAACCCCATCCACAAGGGTCCTGGTCTGTTGTGGTAAAATGGACTATTCTGCTAATGATTCATCTGGACGGCAACCTCAAGTTCTGAAGTGAAGCTGATGCTAAAGGTCCTTATAGCGGCATTCTCCCTGCTGGCCACCAGGGGGCGACTCCTCTCTGGTTGTATAGAAGTCTATGAGAAAATGGTCCTACTTCTCTCTGCTGGCCACCAGGGGGCGACTCCTCTCTGGTTGTATAGAAGTCTATGAGAAAATGGTCCTACTTCTCTCTGCTGGCCACCAGGGGGCGACTCCTCTCTGGTTGTATAGAAGTCTATGAGAAAATGGTCCTACTTCTCTCTGCTGGCCACCAGGGGGCGACTCCTCTCTGGTTGTATAGAAGTCTATGAGAAAATGGTCCTACTTCTCTCTGCTGGCCACCAGGGGGCGACTCCTCTCTGGTTGTATAGAAGTCTATGAGAAAATGGTCCTACTTCTCTCTGCTGGCCACCAGGGGGCGACTCCTCTCTGGTTGTATAGAAGTCTATGAGAAAATGGTCCTACTTCTCTCTTGATGTATTATCTCAGTAAACATTGTAAACATGAGTTTATGGTCTCAATCTCTAGTTTCAAGTCTTCTTCAAGCCAGCATGATGTTCATTTAGTACATTATGGTCCATTTAGAGTCCACCAGACCAGAAAGCAGGGGATGCTTTAGGGGGCGGGGCTTACCTGCTGATTGACAGGTCACTACCACGCTACCAATGCTAGTTTGCTACTAAGATGACTTTAACACTTAGCTGTAAAGTTGACCTTGAATTATGAAGCTGACTTTGTTAGCAGCTTCAACGCCAGAATCCACATAGATCCAGATCCAGTAAGGGTGCTGCTTGTGTTCATGAGATCCACCCGTGGCTCCTCCACAGTCCAAATATTATTATAATTATTTATATCACATAACGTGTTTTTTCAAATGATTTTTAACATATTTTTGACAAAAAAAGGTGTGAAGTTAGTGATGAACGATAATTTAACGCAGCTTGAAGAGATGAGTGTGAAATGATTTGATGAGTGTTTTATCCCTTTGTGCCCTCAGTCGAGTCAGCCTCAGCCTCAGTCCATGTTCCACTCTGGAGGTCTGACTGCCCAGACCCCCCCCAACATGCAGCCGGGCCACAGCTCCCCCCAGGCCTCCTACGCCATGCAGGGCTACAGCCTCCCGGGCCACCAGCCCCTCCCCCACGGCTTCCCCTCCATCGGCCAGCTCACACAGGTGAACCCCGTCCTGGAGACTCCCATGTGGGACAGCAGCACCTGAATGTGGTTCTGGTAGTTTGGTATCAGTACAGTCTGGGTTCCTCACACGGGTCTGGTTTGTCCCCTGCAGGCTCACGTAGCAGGAGGCATGTCGGCTCACCACCACTCAGCGGGTCACGGCCTGCCGCCCGTCATGCTGCACTACGTTTCCCCCCAGCAGGGCGGCGGCGGCGGCTCCAACCCCCAACACGGCCCCCAGCAGGGGGCGCCGCAACACTTCTACATCGGACACCCACAAGGTAAATACTATACTAGGACTTTTTCTCATGACTTTTTTTCATTACTTTATTCGACATACTAGACCAAGAATTTTTGGGGACTTTTTTTGACGTACTATAATTTCTAGATGTCTTGAAGTTTAGAGTGTAGTATGTCACAATGCATGATGAAGGTATTTTTTGTATTTCATTCAGAATGTGGGTGAATTGACTTCTAACAAACGTGTATTTGTGTTGTGTCTCCCAGCTGTTCAGGTTCAGGGCCATCCCACCCAGCAGCTGTCCTTCCACCCCTCTGCAAACTGAACCGCTTCATCACAACTGGCTTCAGGAGCAAAGGAAGACTGTTACTGTGTGACGAAACCCCTCATCCCCCAAAATACAAACTACTTATAACATTCCCACCTCCTGCAATCAAATTAACACGTCCCAATTTTTAGCCCCGCATCATCTTTTAGACATTTCTGGATTTTAAATGTAAATATGGACTGTTTTCACATGTGAACAAGAAGCTGGACTGAAGACAATAACTGGTGGAAACTTTTAGACTGAAGGCAGTGGAAACAGTTTTTCTCCCCGTCCCACCTCCTCTGTCCTTTTACAGACGAAACCAGTTCATTAATAATAAAACCACTGAATACAAACGAGCATGGTCCTTGGATGTTTTTAGTTTGAATACATAAACGGAGAGTTTCATGATACAGTTAACCCTAGTCTCCTTCCTGTCTGTTAAATGTGACGCTGCAGCCACTTACCTGAGCATAAAGGCTGGGAAGAGAAGTAAACTGCTAGCCTAGCTTTGTCGAAAGATATCGGAAACCTCCGACAGGCATCTGCTGGCTGCAGCTTATTATTGATCATACAGACTCATCGATCTCAGTCTGACAACAGTGTGATACTTCGTCTACAGTATATGTTCAATATTGAATGACTTCTATATTGATAACCAAGCACGGTTAAATAAGGAAATGGTTTTCCCAAATATAAAACACAAAATTATTTATAAAGGTAGTCACAGTATGTCTAAAAAAGTCATAGTATAGTATGTCGAAAAAAGTTACAGTATAGAATGTCGAAAAAAGTTGTAGTTAATATACTGACTTTTTTTGACTACTAATGTCGAAAACAGTCGTATATTGCGTCAAAAAAAGTCGGTTTAGTAGTCCAAAAAGTCACAGTAAGTCTACTAATACATCATTATTAGATTATTAGATTTTGTTTTTATTAATCAGAACCTGAAAATGGCACTAAAGTTATCAGGTAAATGTAGAGTAAAAAGTACATTATGTACCTCTGAGATGTAGTAGGGCTAAGAGTATAAATAGCATAAATACTTCGGTGAAGTACAAATACTTAAATCTGTACAATCAACTTGTATCTTTTATTTTATTTTCGATTTATTATTATATATATATATAATATTGTACACATATATTGTGATCCACATTCACCAAATGCACCAAATAATTGTTTGCCAACCGTCCAGCTGGTGGCGCTCTGGTTGGAAGGATTCACAGACTCCGCTTTGAACACCAACGAAGAAGAAGAAGAAGGAAGCTAGCTAAAACCAGTGTAGTTAGCAAATCGACAAAATAAACAAACAGAAAATTCCAACACGGTAAGTTCACGTTGTATTAAGAAAAAAAGATACGTCGCGTCGTTTATCGTGACGTAATCAAGTAAAAAAAATACACGGAGCGCGAGTACGAATCCCACAGCTTAGCAAACAAGCTAACATTAACGACAGCAACCGCTTGCTAACAGCTAGCCCCATACAAAGTAGCCGTGACGTCAGCCGGACTCATTTTTTATTTCCACAACTATCAGCTAACGTGAGCATGTTTTTGCCCACGTTACTGAACAAGACGTTTGCGTTTTCGCGCCGTTTGAACCCAGAACACCGTCGCTGTCGCTGTAGCGTCATTACGGGACGTTTCCCCGCAAGATCACGGTTTCCGTCGAACTCCAATCGGAAATGTGAAGATTAAGAGATGAGTCGTTATTTGAGACGCGAAAGCCTTCAGTACAACATTAGTAAAAAACTAGTAGGATCCACTTTATTATTCGGCTTTCATATTTTATGCCATTTTATTATAATTTAAGAGTTTATAGCAGTTTGTTCTGGTCCTAGTCGCTGCTTCCAGACACTCTTCTATCAGAGGCCGTGGACCTAAAATGACAGATATCTTAATGGGGTTTTTGAACGTGTCTAACAAGAATCTTATCTGAATGCCCCCATGAAGGTGCAGACATGTCAGCTGATACCAAGATTGCAGAGCTGCTCACAGAGCTGCACCAGCTCATCAAGCAGACCCAGGTACAGTCGGACACTCACTCAGGTGTTCATCCATCACCGTGTTGGGGGTGAACAGTACAGTCGTCATGCAGTCGTGTGTCTGTTTTCCAGGAGGAGAGGTCACGCAGTGAACACAACCTGCTCAACATCCAGAAGACCCACGAGAGGATGCAGACGGAGAACAAAAGTCTGTCACTGCATCGTCACGCCTCTCTCAAACACACACACACACACACACACACACACACACACACACACACACCTGGGGCCCGTTCCAGAAAGCAGGCTCAACCAACTCTGAACCTAACTATGTTACTATGGTAACCGACCTAAAGGTTGAGTTACCTCTCTTTCTGGAGCGGAAAACTCTAGAGTATCCCTCTTCTCAGGGTTAACAAACTCAGAGTTTCAGGAGAACCTGCTTTCTGGACCGGGCCCCTGCACAGTTTTCAATTTGACATTCTGTGTTGTGATTGGTGCTTCAGTGTGTCGTCTTGTCCTCCAGCGTCTCCGTACTACCGGACCAAGCTGAGAGGCCTGTACACCACGGCCAAGGCCGACGCCGAGGCCGAGTGCAGGTGAGACGGCCGCTGCGCCGCTTTCATCGTGATACGATTACATTTATTGCGATTCGATACACGGGTTTAAAGCCGGGCTAAAGACCCACTTCTTTACTGCTGCATGTTGTTGTGTTTAATGTTATTTATTAAATGTTTTTATTGTAATGTTACTGTGAATGTTTTTTTTCTGGGTTGTTGTCGTTTTACAGAACTGTTTATTTTTATTGAACTACTTTTAATTTATCATTTGATATTCTTCTTGTACAGCACTCTGATGGAAAGTGCTTTATAAATAAATATTATTCATATTATTATTATTTTGATTGTATCGATTATTGCCATTATTTCTTTTCTCCTTCTTAAACAAAAGCAAAATTTGATTTAAACTGTTCAAGAGACACAAAAGCAATGCACATCAGATGTGGTAATAACATAATGATAATAATAGTAATAACAAGAAAATGCTACATTCTGGTGGGCTGCTGTGTTTTTATCTCCATGGTAACGAGAAGATGAGCCTCGTGTTGGTCGTGTTACCGCGACACGATGCCGGTCCCTGACAGAGTCACAGCTCCGGCCTGTAAAGGGTTTAAGGGTGCAGGTCTTTAGGTCTGGGGGTCCGGGCTTGACAGCTGGTCTATAAAGGTCCAGACTACATCCAGGTGTTAACCCTCCTCTCCTCCGTCTCAGCATCCTGCGCCACGCTCTGGATAAAATCGCAGAGATCAAGTCGCTGTTGGAGGAGCGGAGGATCGGTTCGTGTTTGATGATGAAGATTTCATATTCAAAGCCGTCGCTCTGGAAGAGGATTCCAGTAACGGCGGCGTCTGCATGTTTGTCTCCTACAGCTGCCAAGATGGCGGGCGTGTACAGCGACAGCGACCCTCCCAGGAAGACGATGCGGCGCGGCGTCCTGATGACACTCCTCCAGCAGTCGGCCATGACGCTTCCTCTGTGGATCGGCAAGCCGGGGGAGAGGTGGGTGTCGAGGACTCTAAGAACCAGCGCTGGTACGGGTGCTGGAAATCCTTGAAAACACTTGAATTTTAGTGTGGTGTTTTCAAGGTTTTAAGTGCTTGGATGTAGACTAAAGGTCTTGAAATGTGTGTTGTATGTGATGACATCTATGATAGAACAGAGAACAGAAGATCTCCATATTTGAGGGACTGAAAACAGCATTTTCTGACATTTCTTTATGAAAAATGACTTTTGATGATGAACAGATGATGAAAATAGTTGGTGATTATATTTCTGTGGATCTGTTAGTGGAATTAGTTTTCCTTTCATTTGTGGTCCTTCTGTAAAAAGCTGTCTCCAAACATCATGTTGGTTGTTTAGAGGACAATAACATCTCATTTAATGTGATGAACAAGTGACATAATAAGTAGACTGAATACTGACCATTGGATTGATACAAAGATGGAGTTTACCACAGCTGGAAGGGGCTGGAAAAGCATGGAAATGCACCTGGAAATGCTTGAAAAGTGCTTGAATTTGACTTTGGAGAAGGTGGAGGAACCATGGAATGAGTCAGACATGTTGTCTTTACACAGTTTGGCCAGTTAGTTTTTATGTATTGTTTGTTTCCATCGAGGATCACTTTGGAAATACGTGTTGGAGGTAATGCTTTGACGTGTATCCTCTGGGATTATTGTATTTCATCCTCTTTGTAGTTGTTTGTACTTTTAAATTCCTAATAAAAATCCAATCCAGCAGAGAGGGAACAGCTGTAATGAGTCTGAGGTACTTCCTGTGTGTTTCAGCCCCCCCCCTCTCTGCGGGGCGACGCCCGCCAGCGGCGACTACGTGGCCAAGCAGGGCGACAAGGTGGCGGCGAGGGTGAAGGCGGTGGACGGAGACGAGCAGTGGATCCTCGCCGAGGTGGTCAGCTACAACCATTCCACCAACAAGTAAGAACGTCGCACAGGAAGTCGATCAGCGAGCAGCAGCCAATCGTATCGCTGCGTTCAGAATCTCAGACCTCACAGGACCAGAAAGACGTTTATATGAGTATTACTGGTGTATTAGTACATCAGCGTCCGTCTCACCTGTCTCACCTGTCTCACCTGTCTGCAGGTACGAAGTGGACGACATCGATGAAGAAGGCAAAGAGTGAGTTCTTCTTCTCTTCCTGTTTTATTTCCATCTTTTTACTTTTTTTTATTTTAAAACTATTATTATTATTATTATTTGTAAAAACACCAATATTTAATCCTATATTATAATAATGCTAATAATAAAATAATTATACACAGATAACATTAGATGAAACGATATTAAATTAAAGTAAAAGTGTTTCCTCGTGACTGATATTAAACAGGAAGTGGATGTGAAGTCTGAAAGTGTGTTTGTGAGCAGGAGACACACGCTGAGCAGACGGAGGATCATCCCGCTGCCTCAGTGGAAGGCAAACCCGGAGACGGACCCGGAGGCCCTGTTCAGTAAGGACCAGCTGGTGCTGGCCCTCTACCCCCAGACCACCTGCTTCTACCGGGCCCTGATCCACACACCACCACACAGGGTGAGACTCCCCAGATCCTCAGCTCCAACACATCCCACATTATATATATATATATATATATATTAATGTGTGTGTGTGTGTGTGTGTACAGCCTCAGGACGACTACTCGGTGCTGTTCGAGGACACGTCATACGCCGACGGTTACTCGCCGCCCCTCAACGTGGCACAGCGCTACGTGGTCGCCTGCAAAGAGAACAAGAAGAAGTGACCCGGCCGCCGGAGGGGCGCCGCCTCGCCATCACCAGACGTTTTCACACTCGCCGTCTCTTTAATGAGATTGTGAAGAGGAGCGACACAAACGACGGACATCAGAACTACGAGCCAAGTTCCAAATCCAAACTACATGCTGACTATTGATGTTCACTATTATCCCATAATGCATTGCACATAGGAGACGCGGGAGCCGCTCACAGGTTCTGTCCTTGTAGAGTCACATGTGGAGGGTTTTGCACGCTGCACGCGTTTCTGCTCGCTGCGTTTCATTCTTCTGTTCACGCACACAGCAGCACCGTCTAGTGGCCAGTAGAGGGACGCAGCGCCATCTAGTGGCCAGTAGAGGGATGCAGCGCCATCTAGTGGCAAGTAGAGGGACGCAGCGCCATCTAGTGGTAAGTAGAGGGACGCAGCGCCATCTAGTGGCAAGTAGAGGGACGCAGCACCGTCTAGTGGCCAGTAGAGGGACGCAGCGCCATCTAGTGGCCAGTAGAGGGATGCAGCGCCATATAGTGGCAAGTAGAGGGACGCAGCGCCATCTAGTGGTAAGTAGAGGGACGCAGCGCCATCTAGTGGCAAGTAGAGGGACGCAGCACCATCTAGTGGCCAGTAGAGGGACACAGCACCGTCTAGTGGCCAGTAGAGAGACGCAGCACCATCTAGTGGCAAGTAGAGGGACGCAGCACCATCTAGTGGCCAGTAGAGGGACGTTTAAGGCTCCAGGTCCCAGTTTGAGCCTTTTTATTTTTTGTTACATGTTTACAAGTGTTGATTATTTTTGTGTGAAACCGAAAGTAAAAAGAGCAGAATTGACTGCTTAGTCTCTCATTCATTTACACAGAAGACAGCATCAGCCATGTTAGTACTTTTACTACTTTTTAAGTACACGTGTGAGGTACTTGTGCTTTGTTTGAATATATATATATATATATATACATACATACACACACACACACTCACGCACTCAATTTAATGATTTCAATCTATAATTATACATAATGCAAATTAACTAAACCTGACAAATTTAATGCAGTAAAAGTACAATATTTACCTCTGAAATGTAGTGCAAATGCCTCAAAATTAGAAGTACTTGTTAAATAAACTACTATAGCTCAGGATGTTCTAGCATGTGGCTAACTCCTCGTCGCTCCTTCAGCGTGTTTTTACACGGTTCCCTGAAAGCAACACCAGACCGCGGAAATCACCGCTGATGACTAATAGTTTCCGATTTCCCACCGCCCGTGAATGCAGCACCAGCCCGCGGAAAAATAGAAACAACAATGGCTGAAGCGGTGAGTGTTTGACAGATCTGCTGCTTTGCTTTGCTGAAGCGCTCAAAAAGCAACTTTATCGGTCAATTATGGGAAAAGTAACGAAGTCAAAGTTGCTAGCAGCGAAAAGTGAAGAGCTAAAAATCGGCGCAGTCGGAGATTAGCTAACGCGAACGTTAGTTCTTCAAAATAAAAGTCCGTGTTTATAGTCAGCTGCCGTTTTCGTTGCGTTTTTCGTTTAAAATGTTCCACTGAAGCGACGGTGGACGTTAAACTACGAGTTCAACTACCGGGTGAACTTTAAAGAAAACACGTCGTAGCTGCTGCTGTGTGGCTGCAGTATAACCCAGGAGCGGCACCGGACTCGGTTTAAAAAAACACCTCGTTTAACGGTTAGCTCGTTTAACGGGTTAGCTAACTTTAAAAAGTAACGTTAGCGTTTGGTTTTTCACCGGTTAAACGGAACTTCCCGCTGGATTAGTCGTGTTTCCACCGAGCCGACACAACAAACACACGACATAAAACCATCCCGGTGGTTTTTTAACTGCTCACCACATTCTCACTGTGATTAAAAACGTGTTAAACGTCGTGGTTTGTAATCATTTGACCACGGAGTAACGGCGGAAGAAGTATTGCGATACATTTTACTGCGGTAAAAGTATTAATACCACACCGTCAGAGTACTGGTAGGCCAGTAAAAAGTAGTTTAATCTGCAGCGATGCGTCACGTGTTCAGATGCTCGGAATGTGACGGAAGCGTGAATGATTCCGTTTGTGTGCCACTTTATTAGGTACACCTGTTCAACTGCTCGTTAACGCACCAAATCAGCCAATCACGAGGCAGGTAGACGAAAGTGTGGAGAAGACGATCTGCTAAAGTTTCAAACGAACGGGATTTTCAGTGATTTTTGAACGCAGCGTGGTTCTTGAAGCCACTGATCCAGAAACCGTGTCCAGGTTTTACAGGGACCGGTCCCAGAAGATCCAGAGGGGCGAGGGGGGGGGGGGAAAGGCCTAGTTGATGCCAGAGGTCAGAGAGGTCAAAGGAGAAAGTCCAGACTGGTTGGAGCTGATACAAAGAGGACAGGAACCTCAGCGCCTGTCTGTCTCTCCAGGTGTCTGACCTCAGCGCCTGTCTGTCTCTCCTGGGGTGCAGTCGAATAGTCTTTTTTGCTTAGGAAGGTTCCTAACTGAAGAAGTGACCCGGAAGTAAACAAGTGGCCGCCATGATAAGAGCCGGTCAAATTCTCTAAATGTAAAGGAAAGGAGCTCCAATGCTTCCTTTCAGAGCTCCTTTAGCATAGGATGCAACGGACCTTCCTATGCCATATGAAAGGAGATTACACCGACCCACAATTCTTAGCGAGAGCAACATTTAAAGTGCCGCACACCTCGGCCGTTCATGAAAACAAACGATATGTGCATTTACATATTTAACAACGACTTTCATGCAGGCATATAGTAATTGGAATAGTGTTGATAAATGTGTGGACAGTGATAATAATTGAATGTTTTTTTTTTTTTTTTTTTTCAATCATGTTACAAATGTTTGACAAAAACGAAACTAAAACCACAAATGTAAATACAACGGTCAAACAGGAAGGAGGAGCTGCTGGACCTGAAGCCGGTCAGTGAACCAGCTGTTGATAAAACCAACATGTGGAGAAGTGGACGATGCGCTTTTTGTAGTCCATTATTGTAGTTTCTCCAGCGCAGACGCACGTCAATCGCCGGTGCCGATCACCAGCTGTCAATCATCAGCGGCCGCGTTTTAATGACGTATCTTAGTGAAAGTCTGGTCGGATTCTCTGAGCACCGCGGTCGACTTTTCCTAAATCCTTTTGAGTTCTCCTATCGCCTTTCCTTAACCCCGTGACGTTTTCCCCAGAGGTCAAGGAATAGGAGTTAGGAATAGGAGTTAGGACCTTATTTTTTGACTATTCGACTGCACCCCAGGTGTCTGACCTCGGTGCCTGTCTGTCTCTCCAGGTGTCTGACCTCGGTGCCTGTCTGTCTCTCCAGGTGTCTGATGGCGAGCAGCAGGTGTTGAAGCCTCCACCTAAACGCCGACGCATCCTGGACCCGTCGGCGATCGTGTCGGTGCCGGTCTACTCCAACAAGGTGAAGGCCGTAACCCACGACAACGTCTCATGTTATTAGTATTATTACAGGATCTCCGTTCCTAACCCACCTGGTGGCTTCTGTGTTCAGGTGAACAGCAGCCTGCAGCTGAAGCCGACGGCGGCCATGTTGACGGAGAAGGAGAAGTCAGGTGAGAAGGTGAAGCTCAGAGGTTCAGAGTCGGGAGATTTTTTATTTTTTAATTTTTTATTTTCAGCGTATTACCAGGGAATAACAATGATGCTGAATTCACCTAAAAAATAAATAGTAATAATACAAAATAAAATGGAATAAATAATCAAATTTAAGCTCTCGTGTCCGGAGGTTTAAAGAGGATGTTTGTCTCGGAGCAGACGACGCTGCAGACGATGATTCGTGGTCTGACTTCTCGTCCCGAAGACCGGCGGTGGCGGCGGAGGTCCCGGCCCTCGTCCACCTCAGCGACTCGGAGGACGAAGACGAAGACCAGCAGAAGACGATAGAACTGTAGGCCGTCTAGAGACCAGCTCAGATCCTCTAGTCGGGGTCTCCTCCGTTAACGCTAATGTGGAGTTTGTGGTTTCAGAGAAGCCGTCCGCTGCCCGTCTCCTCCAGAGAGTCCCGTCAGGAAACAGTCCAGACAGGTCAAACAGAAGATCAGGTGAGTCTGGATCCGGATCCTGTTGTGGGTGTGTGAGTCGGGTTATTTCCTCACTCCCTTCCTTCCTCACTTCTCCCTCACTCCCTTCCTTCCTCACTTCTCCCTCCTTCCCTTCATCCCTCCTCCCATCCTCCCTCCCCTCATCCGACCTCCCCTCCTCCCTCCCTTCCTCCCTCCTTCCTTCCTCCCTCCTTCCCTCCCTCCTCCCATCCTCCCTCCCCTCATCCGACCTCCCCTCCGACCTCCCGCTCTCCCTCCATCCTTCCTCCCTCCCTCCTTCCTTCCTCCCTCCTTCCCTCCATCCTTCCTCCCTCCCTTCCTCCCTCCTTCCTTCCTCCCTCCTTCCCTCCCTCCTCCCATCCTCCCTCCCCTCATCCAACCTCCCCTCCGACATCCCGCTCTCCCTCCATCCTCCCTTCCTCCCTCCCTTCCTCCCTCCCTTCCTCCCTCCTTCCTTCCTCCCTCCTCCCATCCTCCCTCCCCTCATCCGACCTCCCCTCCGACCTCCCGCTCTCCCTCCATCCTTCCTCCCTCCCTTCCTCCCTCCTTCCTTCCTCCCTCCTTCCCTCCCTCCTCCCATCCTCCCTCCCCTCATCCAACCTCCCCTCCGACATCCCGCTCTCCCTCCATCCTCCCTTCCTCCCTCCCTTCCTCCCTCCCTTCCTCCCTCCTTCCTTCCTCCCTCCTCCCATCCTCCCTCCCCTCATCCGACCTCCCCTCCGACCTCCCGCTCTCCCTCCATCCTTCCTCCCTCCCTTCCTCCCTCCTTCCTTCCTCTTTCCTTCCCTCCCTCCTCCCATCCTCCCTCCTCTCATCCGACCTCCCGCTCTCCCTCCTTCCTTCCTCCCTCCCTTCCTCCCTCCCTCAGTGAGATCAACAGGAAGCTCCAGGCGGTGAACTCCCTCCTGTCCCCCGGACCCCCGGACAGGAAGTCCTCCAGGGACCGAGACGACGATGTCATTGTCGTGAACCCCATCTTGGGACTCGGGGATTCTCCGTACAGCTCGCAGGTCCGGGAGATCCCCCTCAAGATCCGCTGCCGGACCGACGTGCACAAGGTCCCGGTCCTAACGGTGCGTATACACGTGGATCTGATGTCCGCCATGATGTCACCGTGTACGTCTCTAACTAATCTTGGTTTTTCAGTCGACACCTTTAAGCCAGGTGGTGACTCAGCTGTCCAGCATCCTCGACGTCCCGCCCCCTCGCCTCCTGCTGCTCCGGGAGGAGGCGGAGCTTCCAACAGACTCCACCGTTGGCGAGCTCGGCCTCGGCATCGCTGACATCATCGGTGGGTCACGTGACATGGCGAGCAGTTCTTTCCTTCTGTGGGCACGTTGGTCTGAAGGTTCAGTCTTCATCCGGGCAACTTGCCTTTTCTGTGTTGTGCAGAGTGCGTTGTCATGGCAGCGGAGGATAAGAGTCGGGGCGGTGGTGGCGGCGGCTGTGACATCATCACCGTGAGGCTGCAGAGCAAAGACAGAGATTCGTCTCAGGAGTTCTCTCTGCAAAGAGTTCGTAGCTCCGCCTCCTCCTCTCTGCCGCAGCAGCTTTGTGTTTTTAATTGGATGCCAGCGATGATGTCATAACGTGTGTGTTTGGCGTTTCAGGACGCTCCGCTGGGCTCTGTCTTCTCCCGCTACGTGTCCGGCATGCCCGGCGTCGCCACGACGATGGTCCGTTTCCACTTCGACGGCTGCAAAGTGACGGACGGACAGACGCCAGCACAGCTGGACATGGAGGACGGTGACATCATCGAAGTCTGGGTGTAGAGTCATCGGTCACATGTACATAAATAAAACGGCGACGAAGCACTCGTTTGGTAGTTAAGTTCCGATGTTTGTAAATGATGAAAATACAAAAGAGAAATGGATTTTAAGTTTAGACCTTTTTTTTAAAACCAGGAAACACCTAAAAAATGAATAATTCTACAGTTATAAAGTTGTTTGTATGTTATTGTGACTGGACAGTAATCTCTACTTTTTTACTTTTATTGAAGATAATAAATAATAATAAAAGGAGTAGAAGTTGCTTTGAGGTGATATTATTATGTATTTAAATCCTACTGAGGTAAAGTTTATTTTTAATAATCAGAAAACCACTGATGCACTTTAGTCATGAAGTTTCTTTATCATGTTTATTTAAACAATTGAACAAATGAATCCTGTTGTTTCTTAAAAAGAAATGTAACAAATAACTACCAAAGAAAAGTCAATAATCTAAACCAAACAAATGTCTTCAAATATCAAGACAACAAATGACAATAATGCTGTATTATTTATATTATACAGTATGTTTATAAAGGCGGAAACTAAAAATGATTGTTGTTATCAATGAAAGGTGGTTTAAATAAATAAATAAGTAACCAGAATCTCACAGTGATAAATCACATCTGCTATATTCAATATTTAAGTACAAAGTATGAAAGTACCTCTAATGTGTTCCTGTAATGTAGTACTGGGGTTTACTATTCAAAGAGTTACATCCACGGTGATATAATACATGCTAATTAAATAATACATCGGGAAATAATCAAATATGAAAGTAAATTAATATAAAAATAATTCGTCAAATAAAATAAATTAACCTGTTCATTAATTTGATATGATTTTTTTATTCATACATTAATTATTAATTGATTACAATGACAGCAGTTGTCCATGAACATCATTGATCAGATGAATCAATCCGCTCGTTAGTTATTAAGTACATTAAGACCCTTTGATCATTCCTCGTCGTTCTTCAGCTTCAGGTGTAAAAATATAAAAGTATCTTATTATCTGAGCTGCTGAATCTCGTCGAGGCTGATGGGGAACGCTGTGAGTCGTCCTTGATCATTTATTATTGATTTATTATTTTTTTATCTGAAAAAAAACCCCTCCATGCATCCTTCTTTATTTTTGAAGTTAAAAATCCAATGTCTTTTATAGTCTGAATTTTGACCTTTTTTAAAGAAAATTAGAATTTAAAATAATAATAATAAAAAAAAATTCACACACGTGGCCCTATTTGTCTTCCGTACTTCTATAACTAACCCTAATAACCAGCATGGTTTCGGATTAAAGTAAACATTGCTTGCGGGGTTAATTAGTGTTTTGTTGACAGATTATATCGCTCAGATAAAGTATTATATGTTTAAATATTACCACAATCATCTTAATTAAATCTTTAATTCACTTTTTTATTTGTTAAGTAATTTAGTTTGCTCCATTTGTTCCGCATTTAAAGGGCCCGTGTATCGCCGGTGATCCGTTCCGCGCATGCTCGCCACCTTACGTTCACGTGACTCGCAGACAACAAAAGTCATGTGAGCGGCGGAGCAGGAAGTTTGGTCAGATCCAACATGGCGGCGGTGTAGAATTCTCTCCCGTGAAAGTGTCCCGTTAGTAACAACCCGTTGGTTTCATGAAGTGTCGCCGGGGTAACGTCGTCGTTATGCGGTTCTGAGTGACGTGCACGGCTCGCGGCTAGAAGACGTCACCTGCGGAGGCGGGAAGAAAAGAAGCGCGAGAGTCCTGACTCATCCCCACAGGTAAACAACAACAACAGCAGGCGAACAGACACCCGCCGACTGGTTTCACGCCAGTGGAACTGGTTTAAACACCAGTTAGCTGCACGGTAACTCTTCAAACTGGACCCAGCTTACTTCTGTTGTCAATTGGTGTTTTTTTAAGTTAGCTACGTAACGTCCCAACCCCCGTTCTTGGCCGGACGCCGAACTTCACTGAATAAACAGCGAATTTAATTTGATTATGTGTGCTTATGTTTAACGGGACTTTTCACCAGGACGAGCTTGCGTATCGTCTTATCCTTAAGACACATTTGCCGAATTGGTCATTTAATTAAAATGTCACGTTTCGGTTGCTATCGAGTAACGTGTGGTTTTGTGGGACAAGCCGGGTAACGTCGCATAGAAATGAACTGAATCTTGACTGTAGTCTGGAGTGGCGTTTCCTCCGTGCCGAATTTCCCAGAAGCCCCCCTGAAAACGTCCCGCGTCACTCGGGTAACCTTTAAAGCCAACGGTGCTGTTGTTGCGAGGCAAAGCACGGGGAAAAGGGGGGATTATGAATGGACTCTGGTCGAAAGTAATGTCGCTATCCGTGGCCGTTATGTGTCCTTTTGAATAATGTATCGTGTCCGGATCCTTCAGGAGACCCGCTGAAGGGGAACACGCCATTTCTCAACGATCAAAAGGTGACGTCGCGTTCGTGGCGACGCGAGAAAACGGGCAGAATTCTGAATGGAATCCGGCGCGGCGTCTCATCCGAGCGCGAGCTGATTGTATTTTTAGCAGCGGCGGCTTATTAATTACTCGTGCACACGCACCGCGTGAGTGTCTGGCCGCTGAGACTCACTCGGATCCTCCATAGGATCAGGATCCTCACTGAGACCAGTGAGGATCCTGATCCTAGTGACGATCCTAGTGAGGATGTGATCTGCATTTTCAATACAGCGATATTGTCTAAGTGTCAGGACTGAAACGATTGATTTTTGATTGTTTTATATACCAATAGATTGATTAGTCGTTCTGTAAAACAGTGAGTCCACGTGGACGTCTTGTTCTGTCAGACCAGCTGGCCAAAACCTAAATATAGAACATGGATTGATGGATTAATTGATTGAAGAAAGCCGTCAAATAGTTGCGTTCCCCTTCAGGGAAAGTGAAAATAAAGGATACAAATGAAATGTGAATCCTAGAATATGAACCTATCACGGATCCTCTTTCCTTCCGTGATTCCTTCCTGTTATTTCTCAGAACTGTTTTGATAAATATTTAGTGATAACTTTTTTGTCACAAGGATTCACAAACGATTCCCAACATAGTCAGCAAACATCGTTGAGTCATGAGATACTTGACAGCGGTGATCACATGACCGAGGTTTCACTAAGTCATGTGACGGCCTGTCCTTCCTCTTCCTCTTCATCCACTTCCTTTCATTGATTCAGTTGTTTTCATCTTAAATGATACATCAAACGTATTTTCTCGATTTAGTTGTTTAGTCTATAAAATGTCAGGAAAAACCCAAGAATTTCCTGTCAAAGAAACCAGAAATATTCAAATTTAAGAAGCTGGAATCAGAGAATTTGTACCTCCTTTATTTATTTAAATGACTCCGACAGATTTATTAAAATGGTTGCAGATTGATTAAATAGTTGACATCTAATCAATTATTATTCAGGGTTGGTACAGGTGCTGGAAATCCTTGAAAACACTTGAATTTAAGTGGTGTTTTCAAGGTTTGATAAGTGCTTGGATGGAGAATTTCTGATGGTGATTGTTGATCCCCGTCCTCAGCGGCGGCCATGTCTCTGGCCGAGCCCACGTCGGACTCGGCGCCGTTCTTCTCCGATGAGAGCGAGGCGGAGGGCTCGGAGGAGCAGGGCGGCGCGGCGGCCCAGCGGACGCAGGAAGAGTCGCCCAGCGGCGTGTCACCGGTCCGAGCGCGGCTGACCGTCTTCAGCCTCTGTTTCATCAACCTGCTCAACTACATGGACCGCTTCACCGTGGCAGGTAACGCCGCCGCCTCGACCAATCACAGGCCTTCACTCAGGCAGTATAGTTAAATAACACAGATGTTGACGGTTATCTGAGGTTCAAAACAATTATTATAATTCTTGAAGAGACTTTGATGTGATTTGAGTCAAATCGGAAGAAAACAACAAACTGATTTGGATCTAATTAATTCACATTACATTTATTTTGAGCTGGTGAAAACATTTGAGTGAATCCTCCTTCATTCAAGGGTCATTATCATATTTGTATTATTATTAATGATTTGTTTTGTGTGACTGAAGACATTTTATCTCGGTATAAACCAGATGTGGTTACCGTGACAACAGTAACCCATGTGTCAACCCCCCCAGGTGTCCTCCCCGACATCGAGCACTACTTTGGGATCAACGACGAGAAGTCCGGTCTGCTCCAAACGGGTGAGAACGTTTATATTATCATCATAAACATTATTACTTTATGAATCACATTAAGCCACATTTTTCCATCTGGAACCAGCTGATGGTTTTACTGGGAAATTACCTCGACCTTCACTTCCCGTCAATCTGCTGATTGATTTACCAGGTGCTGGAAATCCTTGAAAACACTTGAATATTAGTGTGGTGTTTTCAAGGTTCTAAAAGTGCTTGGATTTAGAATAAAGTGCTTGAATTTGACTTGAAAGGTGGAGGAACCCTGATTAGTCACCGATGGTTTCAGCTTTGTGACGTAAAATCCTATTTTATGAAAGCATGCGTGTTCCTTCCAGTTTTCATCTGCAGCTACATGTTCTTGGCTCCGGTCTTCGGTTACCTTGGCGACCGCTACAACAGGAAGGTCATCATGTGTTTTGGCATCACGTTCTGGTCTCTGGTGACCCTGGCCAGCTCCTTCACCCCCAAAGAGGTTAGTCTTCCCGAACTCTGGGTCTTTTCTTTTTTTAATGTGTGTCCAGAAGCCTGAGTGAACTTTGACCCCTGTGCCCCCCCCCAGCACTTCTGGGCCCTGCTGCTGACCCGAGGTCTGGTTGGGGTCGGTGAGGCCAGCTACTCCACCATCGCCCCCACCATCATCGCCGACCTCTACGTGAAGGGGAAGAGGACCAACATGCTCTCTGTGTTCTATTTCGCCATCCCCGTAGGCAGGTGAGGTCACTGGGGGGAGCAGGTGAGGTCACTGGGGGGTGAGGTCACCGTGAGGGGGCAGGTGAGGTCACTGTGGCTCCTCTGGTCACCTGTGAGCATGGCAGTGTTTTTTTTTTTAGAGCATTTTCTGATCATCATCACAGTGACCTTTGGAGGTCAATGTCAGTGTGACCTCATGAAATGCTTTTTTTTTCTTTGGCCATAACTCTAGAATCCATTATGATTTATGACTTGTTGTTTAGAAATGTCAGACAGGAAGTGTTCCGTCAGACAGGAAGTGTTCCATCAGACAGGAAGTGTTCCGTCAGACAGGAAGTGTTCCGTCAGACAGGAAGTGTTCCATCTGAAACGTGTTGTTGGTGTCTTCTGTTGCGGTCAGCGGTCTCGGATACATCTTGGGCTCCCAAGTCGGTAACGTGGCTCAAGACTGGCACTGGGCTCTGAGGGTGAGTCTGCCGGTGGTGATGATGGTGATGATGGTCGTGTCCCGGCTCGGTTCTGACTCCCGTCCTCTCCTCAGGTGACTCCGGGGTTGGGCCTGATCGCAGTGCTGCTGCTGCTCTTCGTGGTCCAGGAGCCCAAACGAGGAGCCATCGAGTCCCAACCGGAGCACCACCTGCACCAGACCAGCTGGCTGGGGGACCTGCAAGCCCTCAGCAAGAAGTAGGTCCACCTTCGGGTCACTACAACGGTTTAGCTGCTTGATCAAAAGGAAAGCTCCCATGATGCACCTGTCAGTAAGGTTATGAATATATTTTTTACCAAAGAGAACTAAACTCAACTAAAACCAGCAACCTCCAGTCCTTAAAGCTGCATTCTCTCTGCTGGCCACCAGGGGGCGACTCCTCTCTGGTTGTATAGAAGTCTATGAGAAAATGGTCCTACTTCTCTCGATGTTTTACCTCAGTAAACATTGTAAACATGAGTTTATGTTCTCGCGTCCAAACATTTGGTGTGAAAACAACTTCTGTTTGTAGTTTGAGAGAGATGACCTCTGACCTGTAGTCGTTGACCTGCTGGTCTCTCTGCAGCTACAGCTTCGTGTTGTCCACCTTCGGCTTCACAGCCGTGGCCTTCGTCACCGGCTCGCTGGCTCTCTGGGCTCCAACCTTCCTGTTCAGGGCGGCGGTCTTCAACGGGGAGAGGGCTCCCTGTGTGGAGGGCAACTGCGCCTCCTCAGACAGGTAACTCACCCTCCTCAGACAGGTAACTCACCCTCCTCAGACAGGTAACTCACCCTCCTCAGACAGGTAACTCACCCTCCTCAGAGACAGGTAACTCACTTCAGACAGGTAACTCACCCTCCTCAGACAGGTTACTCGCCCTCCTCAGACAGGTAACTCACCCTCCTCAGACAGGTAACTCACCTTCAGACAGGTAACTCACCCTCCTCAGAGAGGTAACTCACCTTCAGACAGGTAACTCACCCTCCTCAGACAGGTAACTCACCCTCCTCAGACAGGTAACTCACCCTCCTCAGACAGGTAACTCACCCTCCTCAGAGACAGGTAACTCACTTCAGACAGGTTACTCACCCTCAGACAGGTCAGTTGACCCTCAGACAGGTAACTCACCCTCAGACAGGTAACTCACCCTCAGACAGGTAACTAACCCTCAGACAGGTAAGTAGACAGGCAGCATCCATCCTGACCCTCTTTTCTCCTCTGACAGTTTGATATTCGGCATCATCACCTGCATCACTGGCGTGCTGGGCGTGGCCAGCGGCGTGCAGATCAGTCGGCAGCTGAGGACGAGGACGCCCCGCGCCGACCCGTTGGTCTGCGCCGCCGGTCTGCTCCTCTCGGCGCCGTTCCTCTACCTGGCCATCGTCTTCGCTCAGGCCAGCACCATCGCCACCTACGTGAGTCTCACAGGGGCTCCGGCTTCCACCAATCAGATCACAGCTGATCACATCAGTAATGAGGATGTTTTCTGTCCCGCCCCCTCAGTGCTTCATCTTCCTCGGAGAGACCTTCCTGTCCATGAACTGGGCCATCGTGGCCGATATCCTGCTGGTGAGAATCTTCCTCTTCCTGTTCACTATGTGCAGACGGTCTCTGGTCTCTGGACTAATGTGGGCTACTATCTAGACCTCTGGCGGACCACAGGTAGTCTCTGGTTCCTCCACATAGTCTGGTGTGGTGTCTGGACTAATGTGGGCTACTATCTAGACCTCTGGCGGACCACAGACAGTCTCTGGTTCCTCCACATAGTCTGGTGTGGTGTCTGGACTAATGTTGTCTACTATCTAGACCTCTGGGGGACCACAGACTAACGTAATGTTGTTTTCCAGTACGTCGTCGTGCCGACGCGTCGGGCCACAGCTGAAGCGTTGCAGATCGTCATCTCGCATCTCCTGGGAGACGCAGGAAGTCCGTACCTGATCGGAGTGGTACGTGAACGCATCGCACTCATCAACACCTGTTCAGGGTTGGTTTTGGGTATTTTATTGGAGAGATGCAACAAAGAAAAATAATAATAATCTTATGTAGAAAGATATTCTTAATTATTTATTTTAGTTAGTTAGTAATTAGTTATTTATTTAAAATTATAATGTGAGGACAAATGCTTTCAGATGCACAGAATCCTGGATGAATAAATCGACAAATACATAAATAATGATGAATGAAACGATCCAAACAGAAAAACCATCAAGAAAATACACTTCATTGTCATCTGCAAAGAATACATGATGTCAAAGATATCCAATAGATTATGAACTATATGAAGACTTTTATATGAAAACTTAATGTGATCACTGATACATTAATATTGACATTATTAATAATATTATTATTGACACATTGTTTCATCTGGAACCAGTTAATGGTTTTACACTAAAAATGACTTCAGCCATCAAAGTAGTTGATACATTCTCTATCGATGTGAGGAATGGAAATCCTCCACTGATTGATTACTGGACGCTGCTGATCAATAACTAAAGCTTTAACGTTGACCGATGCGGGTCCTCTTCAGGTCTCAGACTCTCTGAGGAAGACCGACTCCTTCCTCTGGCAGTTCCGGTCTCTGCAGATCTCCCTGCTGCTCTGCTCCTTCGTGGCCGTCATCGGCGGAGGCTTCTTCCTCGCCACCGCCCTCTTCATCGAGGCGGACCGCCATAAGGCCGAGAACTACGTCCCCTCAGGTGAGACCAGCGTCACACACACACACACACACACACACACACACACACACACACACACACACACACACACACACACACACACACACACATAAATAAATGTTAAACATGGGTCAGACCAGTTCAGACGAGGGTCTCTATATATTTTTAATATATATTTTATATATATTTCTATAATAAGTGATGGTTTCCTGTGTTTCCAGATGACGAGCCCATCGTGGTGCCGAAGAGCGGCCGGTCCACCAGAGTCCCGGTTTCCAGCGTCCTGATCTGATGACGGAGGTCCACTTCTGCCCTCGTCATTATTATTATTATTAATATGATATTTAACGTTTTTAGGACTGTGAATGGACTGCCTTCCAGAAAGGTTTTATTTTTACATCTTTTTTTTTAAAGATAATTTAATCGGGTCGGGACGTCGCCGTCGTCTCGGGAACTTTTTAGCGTTATTTTTGGATAATTTTTTGAAGGATGATGTTTGTTGGGACCGATCAGCTGCCAACTGATCGATACGTTTCTTGCCTTCAGTGGGACTCTAAACCGGCTGGTCTGGGACCAGCGGTCAGATTCACATCCTCTATAAACCACAACCCAACAGAGCCGGCTGCATGGAGCTCCTCAAGTGATTTTATAAACATCTTTAATGGGTTCTCCAAGTGTTCGTTTACGTTTGGACGACTTTTAATTCTGACACTAATGTTCTAAACGGTCATCAAACAGGAAACTCTGGACTTTATATTCCTGCCGTTTTTAAAATCCTTTGTTGAGTTTCTAATGCTTCGGTGTTAAAAGGGAGACTGTTCACGGAGCCAGGACCTGGTTCAGGGCTCCACCGAGTCCACTGGTGGTCTGGCAGACCCAGTCTCATCTGGTCAGACAGACCCGGTCTGACTGATCTGGTCTGATCCGGTCTGACTCGGCGGGGTGAACGGTGTTATTTAAAAACCTTTTAAATGGATGTTAATAATCAAAGCTGTTTGTTAAACTCAAATTATTTTAGCTAACCATTTTTTGTGAAATATTAAACAAATGAATTTGTACTGACTGTGTTTAACGGGAATGTTTTATTATCATGATCACATTATTATTATTATTATTATTATTAGGGCCCGAGCGCCGACAGCGTCGGGCTGCGAAGCCCTATTGTTATTGCAATGTTTTTTATTATTCTTTCACGCCTTCGACCTGCGTTTTGGGGGCCTGAGCATGGAAAAAAACTAACCAAAATTGGATTGTCCACAGGACCTGGTGAAAAATTGGAGTATTTGGCGTTTTCGCATTCGGCCATGAAAAAGTTGCTCGCTAGCGCCACCTAGCATGGAGATTCGCCAGCCCCGCAGCGCCGCAACTCCGATTGACATGAAATTTTGCACACATGTGCCGACAAGTGTCCTCTACAAAAAAGCATACTCATTAGACCTAGCTGGGGTGATGGTCCGAAAAACTTTTGAAAATGTGTATTTTATCAGAAGATATCGGCCAATGAACATTAGAGGGTTGGGCTACCAAAATGCAATTAGCATAACTCTATAACCTTTGCCCCAAAAATTACGAAACCCGAAACCTATGTTGCCATAGCTTCAAAGAACAGACCCGGCAAGTTTCATCAAAATTGGGTAATGTTTGGCGCTGCCACAAATTTTCAAAAAGTGCCATTTTTGGCCGTTTTTGGCTGTTTTTGGCCATTTACAGGGGTCGTACAAAATCGAACTTGTACTATACCGTTGATCCGATTGATACCAAAATTGGATATGTGGTTGGAAAGGCCTTAAGGACAAAAAGTTGCTCAAAGATGCTCCAAAAGTCTAGGGGCGTGGCCACGGCGGCGCCATGACTGCGCTACTATTTTCAACCTTCGCCATTGGCATTAAAGCTGTTATAACTTCACCGTTTCTTCTCCGATCTGCTCCAAAATATTCATGCTTGTTAACAATCACGTCCTGAACACAACTGCACTGTAATTTTAGCTCACAGATAGAGCGCCACTTAATGGCAACATGAAATGTGACCGATTTTATGCCCATTTTCTGAGCAACAGCCCCCCCTCTAGGTAGGGCGTACACGCATGAAATATTTTTTCCTAGATAGGCCAAGTGGAGCTGTACAGAAAAGGCTCTTGGACCCACCGCCTCAAGTCATGATAAAGTAGGTAAAAAAAATGTTTTTAGCCAAGTGTGTAATTCAGCCAGTTTCTCAATCCTCACTCAGGACACATAGGGTGGAGAGACACAGGGGCACAGCGACCACCAGGGGGAGTCAGAGATCTATCAGTGACACATCGAGAACTGTGAATCTCACATGCAGTCTGCCTCACACCAGATCAACAGCCATGCCACTTTTAATTCCTTTTTTTAAATTCCTCTCATTTCAGCCTGGACACAAAGGGAGGAGGAGAGATGGCACACATCTCCACATGCACCTCACACAGCTGTCAGTTGAACTCTGCCATAAACATAATAACTTCAGTGTTTCTTCTCTGATCTGCTCCAAACTTTGCACACTTGATTAGAGTTCCTTCCTGAACACATCTGCACTTTGATATTCACTCACAGTCAGAGCGCCACCTACTGGCAACAGGAAATGTCATTGATTTTGTGACTTTTTCAAAGTAAAAGCCACACCTGATTCCTTTCATTTCAGCCTGTAAGGAGGACACAGGGGGAGGAGAGATGTCAGGAAGGCAGGGACACGTGTGTGAGCTCTGTGACTGAAATGTAGTTTCACTTGTGAATACAGCCACGACACGACTGCACGTGACAGACAGATGGCTTTGAATGTCAATCGCTTGTGTCTTAACTTGCGCCACGAGGAGGTGGCCGCTGCACAGGTAGGCGACTGCCACGCGTGTGAATGCAGGCACTCCACGACCGCACGTGACAGACGGATGCCTTTCAATGTCGGTCGCTTGTGTCTCGACTTGAGCCACGAGAGGCGGCCGCTGCCCTGTGACCGCAGGCAGTCCACGACCGCATATGAGCGAGGGCCCGTCATGACACTGCTATGCAGTTTTAATTATTATTATTATTGATACAGGTTTATTAAGTTTGGGTTTCACATACAAGTACATAAACAATACTGTTAAGCTTTACACAATAGTAGAAATATATAATAAATATATAATATATATATATATATATATATATAATATATATATATATATAAAATGTCAAACTGGTCCTTTAGTAAAAATATATTATATATATATATATATATTATATATATTTAATATATTATATATTTATATATATATATATAATATATATAATCCCACATCCCTTTATTTATATATATATATATATATATAAAATATATTTTTACTAAAGGACCAGTTTGACATTTTCTTTCCCTCGTGTTCATACAGACAGCAGCCTGTTAGCGTAGCTTAGCATAAAGATCAACACGTCTGATCTTAGTGGTTTTAAACATAGTAACTGGTCCCGACCAGGAAATAGTCCGATCCCTTGAACCACTTTAGTGGGGGAACAGTCACTGTTATGATCAAAAGGAGACATTTTTACCTGAAGAGTCAGATTTGGGGGGGACCCTGTAGACCTGGTCTTGGTGCTCCCCCCCCCCTCCCCCCTCCATGGGGGGGCTTCTCTGCTCTTCTGTCTCTCGTCTCTTACAGGAGCAGAAAGGAGGGGGGCGAGGAGGCCTCGGTGTGGTTTCCTGTTTGTAGGTGGGAGGATGTGGAGACGCTGCAGCAGCGTTCTCGCCGTGCTGCAGCCAGCTGTCACCTGATTGGCTCCAAGGGTGTGAGGTTTGATCGCCCACGCGGCTCTCTCTCTCTCTCTCTCTCTCTCTCTCTCTCTCTCTCTCTCTCTCCAGCTGTGTGCTCAGTGAGTTCATCTCCACTTTTAATCAAAGTTTAATTTGTGTTTTAAAGTCTCTTCTTTGTGTCTTTCTGAACTCTTCGTCTCCTTCCTCAACTCTTCGTCTCCTTCCTCACAGAAACAAACGAGGAAGACCACGAAGCGTCGTGGTGATCGGAGGCGGGAGGCGAAGCGAGCTGATTGGTTGCAGTGGGGCGACGGGAGGAGGAGAGTCGCTGACAAAGAGAGGTCGCCGATCAGACTCCAGATCGGAGCACGAGACCAGACGTCTTCTGACATGGCGGATGTTCGGCTACAGTAGTCGCCTCATGTGGACCAGATACCGTTGGAGGGGGGACACGAGACCAGCAGCAGGACCCGCAGCAGGACCCACACCTTCACCCATCCTCCCTCGCCAACGCCGTCTGGCCTCAGACCACCGTCTGACCTCGGGTCTGGGTGAGTCCCACATCCCTTTAATACTCACCTGTTCATCGGTCGGTTCCCAGCATGCACCTGGAGGAGGTGAGGCAGAAGTGGGTTCTGTAGAGTCCGAAACCAGTATTCACTTGTTGGTGTTTATGGCTCGTCATCACTCTGAACGAGGTTCATGATGTCCTGACACACCTGTGACATCATCATCATCATAATATTAATAAAAGTTGTCAACAGGTTTCATCCTCTCTTTCAGTCCGTTTTCTTGCAGATAAACGTTTTAACATCAGTCTGCCCGACACATTTAAACTCCATCTTTGTTTTGACCAACTTCCTGTCTTGGCTCCACCTAGTGGACTGAAGATGCATCTGCTACCAAGAGGTTTACCTTCTATTTGCAATAAGTTTATATGAGAAAAGAACCATGTTGAAACGTAAAAATATTAACACGTAAAAATATTGAAAATTAAAAATATTGACACGGAAAAATATTGAAAAGTAAAAATATTAACGTGTAAAAATATTTTAACGTAAAAGTATTAACGTGGAAAAAGATTGAAACGGAAAAATATTAACGCATTAAGATATTGGCACGTAAAATTATTGACACGTGTCTGTATGTATTTAAACCATCTTAAATGTCGCTCTTTCCCCCATATTATCATAAAAACAGTAATTATAGATGAATACATTCATTGTATTAACTTTTATTGCAGAATCAAGGTCCAGATAAAACAAACAAAACAAGACATTAAAAGATAATAATGATGGAGTTGAGTAACTCTTCATATTAATATGCTGATAGAGCAGTTGTTCTGTGAATGTAAAGCTGCAGCCGGTGAGCGTAGCTTAGCATAAAGACTGGAGACGGGGGGAAACTGCTAGCGTGGCGGCCGGCAGGTTCACCTGCTCAGAGCTGCAGAGCGAAAGCAGCAGTTTGTTTGTGAGCGCGGCGGCGAGGAGCTGTGACTTCCTGTCGTTGAACTTCACAGAAACTGTGATGTCACCAAGATAACGAGGTTCCGTTGTTCAGGTACTTGTACTCCCCAAGTACTTCATTTGCTTCTGCTCTACTACATTTATCTGACAGCTACAGATACTTTTACTAGAGTTAAAACACAAAACGTTTATGACTTCTGTACTTAAGTAGAAGTACAAGTATCACAGAGTGAAAATACTTCATTCAAAGTAAAAAAGTATTATCATACAAATATCAGTACAATACCAAAATGAAAAGTATTCACTATGCAGAAAGGCTCCATGACATTGTTTCATTATTATAATATTAGTGATTTGAAGTTTGTCGATGTGGAGCCTGTTTTATATGACTTACTGTAGTATTTGTACTATTAGTAGTATTAGTACTGGATCTAATTGTGATTTTAGGGTTTTTCTTATCAGATTTCCCATGAAATGCAACTAAATCTTATCTCCTTTGGATGTGAACACGTATCATCATCATCATAGTTCTTTACGTTACACTGGGTGTAATCAGTCTTCCTGTCTCACTCTCTTCCTGTCTCACCCTCTGTGACCTTCTTTCCTTCTGCTGCTTTTTCACAACATGGCTGCCGTTCGGTCTGCAGAGTCGCCGTGATGGAAGACGACGTCGTGTCTCACTGTTTCTATGAACCAATCAATCAAAGTCATAATAATCTCATGATGATATATGTGTATACACACACACACACACACACACACACACACACACACACGCGCACACACGCACGCACACACACGCACACG
The DNA here is from genome assembly GCF_963514095.1 of Eutrigla gurnardus. Lineage (NCBI taxonomy): Eukaryota > Metazoa > Chordata > Actinopteri > Perciformes > Triglidae > Eutrigla > Eutrigla gurnardus. The sequence goes on from NC_139931.1 coordinate 2,445,838, forward strand.
CACACGCACACGCACACACACACACGCTATGGCGTCAGAATCGTTTCATATTACTTGCGCAACTATCAACTGAACGCGTCACACCCGCGTGCTTTGACGCCTGTGCAGCACACAGCGCCTGACGTGTAATGTAGTTTCCTCATTGACTTATAATGGTCACGCGTTCACGCGTGATGGCTGCTGCACGCCTGTGATCACATTACGCGGAGTAACTACGCGTAACATTCATGCGTTTTTTAGCGAACGCACGCATTAACGCTCGCATGAAGATAATTGAACATTTTTGTCAGGCGCTCACATGTACGCGTAAACGACGTGCGCAGACTCTGTCACGCGTAACAAGAAGCTGCGTACATATGAAGCAGCGTGCGCACGTCTGTCTGTCACTGTTTGACAAATGTTGTTACGCGTTCACACGCACGTGAGCGTGTAATGTAGTTGCCTCCCCTGGTTGACTGAAATGAACAGGCCAACTACATTACGCGTTCAAGTTACGCGGAGTAGTTGCGCACAGCAGATCAACTTCCGGCCGCGCAGCATCAGAATCTGCGACCGCACGTGCGTGTGAACGCGTAACAACATTTGTCAAACAGTGACAGACAGACGTGCGCACGCTGCTTCATATGTACGCAGCTTCTTGTTACGCGTGACATACAACCTGCGCACGACAACGCACGCACGCACGCACGCACGCATAACAAAGTAACCATGCGTTCACACACACGCTGCTGCGCATCTTTCTAAGTGTTTTGACATCGATTTACCTTCATACACACGCACACACTCACACACACACACACACACACACACACACACACACACACACACACACACACAGAGATACACACACACACATACACACATACACACACACACACACACATACACGCACACGCACACAGTCACAGTTTAGTACTTTAACTACATTTGACTGATTATACTGATGTACTTGAACAGAGTATTTCTACTGTATGGTAATAGTTCTTTTACTGTAACAGAGTATTTCTACTCTGTGGTTGTAGTACTTTTACTGGAACAGAGTATTTCACCTGTGTGGTAGTACTTCCTGTCCTGCTGTGTGTGTTGTTTTCTGCTCTCTCTGCTGCTCCTCGTGGAGCGTTCAGGTTCTACAGGAAAGCGGATGATCCGTGACAGTGGGCGTGGCCTTGTGTCACATGGTCCCTCCTGTGTGACTCGAGCTCTTCTTCTGCAGCTCGTTAACGTGTCGTCGTCCTCCTCAGGTGAACATGGCCAACTGGTTCCTCTGGGTCCTGGCGGCTGCCCTCTTCGTGTCCGTGGTCCTCCTGGTCCTGGTCTGTGTGCACTGCAGGACCAAAGGCCCCCCGGTCTCCATCAGACAGGCCTCGGAGGACTACATGCCGTAAGTCTCAGACCACATGTTCATAGAGGTCCTCTCAGCTTCTAGAGCTCGTCATGTTTCCTTCTTTAAGAGAAGAATTACAGAAAAGTGACTTATGATCTTTACCCACTTTATATAATAATTATATCCTCATTTATTATTTAGCAACAGTCTCATTGTGTAAATGTTTTGTAAACGTAGTGGCAGTCAACCTGAGGGGTATTCCATCAAACTCGCTAAGCGCAAAGCCGGGCTAATCGCTAATCGCTACCTTTAGCGAGAGTTGCGTTCAATCAACGTGACTTGAGGCACTCTCCGCTAAGTAACCATGGGAATTTATCCGACCAAACTAGCCTGCCCCGGGGCAGGCTAACCATCAGGCTTACTTTAGCGGGGGTTTCAGAGAAGGCCGTCTGTCGGAAACAACTGTACCAGCAGAAGGTTCCCCCAAGCCTAGTCCTCGTGATTTCATCAAGTCAAAGACCAGAAATGACCAAAATTACATATATGAAGTACAAACAGACTATATTTTCATCAAGCATCGAAGAATACATGCTTGCAATTTAAAAAAAAAACACCGACTGGCCATATTATTATCTAAATACATATTTATCATATTTCACATGTTGTTCATCCCCCACTTGGGTGAGTGGTGATGCTTCTGCCCCCAGATGCGGGCAACCCAGGTTCGCATCCTGGCAAGGATGTCTTATGTGGGTTTTTTTGGGTTTTTTTTTTGCCTGTATAATTGTCTTTAGATCAGAGAATTAGACCAACATTTTACCTTAACTATGATAAATATGTCATACAATTTCCCCAGAACCCAAATATAACTTGCAAAAACATGATGGATATAAAGATGTTATTATTAATTGCATGATATAGATCCCAATGACAAAGGCATTGCTGCATGTCAGCCACATAAATTCCTTTCAGGTGAGTTCATTAATAGGTTCATTGAATGTGTTCATTGAATTGTTGAGATAAATGTGTTGGTCAATGAATTTACTAGGCCTATCTAAAAAGAGAGAGAGAGAGAGAGAGAGTTCCGGCTAAAGAAAGACATTTCTCAAAGTTCCATAGTCAGGAATTGAACCGTGGCCGGCCGCATGTACAGCCGGCGCGTTACCTCTACATTATCCTCACGTTCGTGAAATCGTGTCAGTGTTATATTAGAACATGTTACTCTTAACGGTACTTCCGTATTTAATCGCTCGGCAATTCTTGCCCAAGCAGCCTCGCGATTTTTATTTATCACTACAGTATTCCCTTTATTGGTTATGATGGATTTGTACTCCTCATACAGTTCCATGAATAATTTTTGCCCTGGTCTTTTCTGCCATTTTCTCGATGATTCGACATTCACGGTTCTGGTCTGGCTTCATATCCCGTGAACGGCGTAACACAAGACAACGTTAGCCTCGCTTGAATTAGCCTCAACAAGGCACGGCTGAAATGCGTTAATGGAATGGGTTTAGCCGCAAGTGGAAGTTGGCGTTAGTTCTAACCAGGCTTAACTCGGTAAGCGCCGCTTTAATTAGCGAGTTTGGTGGAATACCGATCTGACAATCTCTGGTCAAAACATATTGATTTCATTTTCTCCACATCTTCCACCCAGCTGCTTTACTGTTTACCTACCAATTTATTCCACATACATATATATATATATATATATATATATATATATAAATATATATATATATATATTTTCTTTACATATATTTATTTAACAAATATAAATGTAATATAAATATATTAATTTGTTTTATATGAAATGATGACTGAATGTTTGTTTTTTCTTCTTCCAATCAGATCCACCCAATTCCACGTCATCCATCCATGTAAGTGTGAAACAGGAAGCAGTTTCTCCAGGTTTAACCTTTCAAATCCAGACTTTTTACAGGTTTAACCTGTTAAAACCAGAGTTTTTACAGGTTTAACCTTTTAAATCCAGAGTTTTTACTGGTTTTATCACGCTGACTTTGATTCTACGCTGATGATGATGTAATTTACGTTGCTCTTGTTTTTAACAATGTTTCCTCTGTTGGTTCGCAGCTCAGCCGTCCACCGACTTGAACTCCCTCCACCTTCCCTCCAACCTGCTGTCACCTTAGTGAGTTACTTTATTTAACAAACACCTTAGTGAGTTACTTTATTTAACAAACACACCTTAGTGAGTTACTTTATTTAACAAACACCTTAGTGAGTTACTTTATTTAACAAACACCTTAGTGAGTTACTTTATTTAACAAACACACCTTAGTGAGTTACTTTATTTAACAAACACCTTAGTGAGTTACTTTATTTAACAAACACCTTATTGAGTTACTTTATTTAACAAACACACCTTAGTGAGTTACTTTATTTAACAAACACCTTAGTGAGTTTCTTTATTTAACAAACACACCTTAGTGAGTTACTTTATTTAACAAACACACCTTAATGAGTTACTTTATTTAACAAACACACCTTAGTGAGTTACTTTATTTAACAAACACCTTAGTGAGTTACTTTATTTAACAAACACCTTAGTGAGTTACTTTATTTAACAAACACACCTTAGTGAGTTACTTTATTTAACAAACACCTTAGTGAGTTACTTTATTTAACAAACACCTTATTGAGTTACTTTATTTAACAAACACACCTTAGTGAGTTACTTTATTTAACAAACACCTTAGTGAGTTTTTTTTATTTAACAAACACACCTTAGTGAGTTACTTTATTTAACAAACACACCTTAATGAGTTACTTTATTTAACAAACACCTTAGTGAGTTACTTTATTTAACAAACATCTTAGTGAGTTTTATTTAACAAACACCTTAGTGAGTTTCTTTATTTAACAAACACCTTAGTGAGTTTCTTTATTTAACAAACACCTTATTGAGTTTCTTTATTTAACAAACACCTTATTGAGTTTCTTTATTTAACAAACACCTTATTGAGTTACTTTATTTAACAAACACACCTTAGTGAGTTTCTTTATTTAACAAACACCTTATTGAGTTTCTTTATTTAACAAACACCTTAGTGAGTTTCTTTATTTAACAAACACCTTAGTGAGTTTCTTTATTTAACAAACACCTTATTGAGTTACTTTATTTAACAAACACACCTTAGTGAGTTTCTTTATTTAACAAACACCTTATTGAGTTTCTTTATTTAACAAACACCTTAGTGAGTTTCTTTATTTAACAAACACCTTAGTGAGTTTCTTTATTTAACAAACACCTTATTGAGTTACTTTATTTAACAAACACACCTTAGTGAGTTTCTTTATTTAAAGGAAAACACCACCGCATTTCCATACTGAACTATGTTCTGCTCTGATCTTAGACGAGGTGATACATACCTCCCTCTCCTCTGTGCGTGCACTCAATGGCTCTTGAGCGCACTCCGCGCAGTGCTAATTTGCTAGCATGTAGCTTGTCCTTAGGATCCAAAGGGGGGTGAAGTTAGAAGCGACCAAGCACTTCCACGTTGTCCCTATTTAAATACGGTTACGTGAGTAGTTACACGACCCAAGTTTGGTTACACAAAATGAAAGATGCCAATTTTTCTAAGCGGATAACAAGGATAACTATATAGTATGGCGGAATAACAACTGGAAGCACTTCGACGTCGGCGCAGTAATATCATCACTCAAAACATGACGGGACTATATACCTTCTGCTTGTTTTCACAACCCTGTACGATGCACGTTATAACCATGATGTTTGATTGTTCACAAACTATCTTACTACAACCTGATGCTTCCTCAACTGTGCATAAACTACTACAGGTAGTGCAGGCGACGGCGTGCAGGTCACGTAGGTTCTATTGACGGAAGTAAGAGGGGGAGCGGAGTGATGATATTACTGCGGCGACGTCGAAGTGCTTCCAGTTGTTATTCCGCCATACTATATAGTTATCCTTGTTATCTGCTTAGAAAAATTTTGGGTCGTGTAACTACTCACGTAACCGTATTTAAATAGGGACAACGTGGAAGTGCTTGGTCGCTTCTGACTTCACCCCCCTTTGGATCCTAAGGAATATACCGGGACAAGCTACATGCTAGCAAATTAGCGCTGCGCGGAGTGCGCGCAAGAGCCATTGAGTGCACGCACAGAGGAGAGGGAGGTATGTATCACCTCGTCTAAGATCAGAGCAGAACATAGTTCAGTATGGAAATGCGGTGGTGTTTTCCTTTAACAAACACCTTATTGAGTTTCTTTATTTAACAAACACCTTAGTGAGTTTCTTTATTTAACAAACACACCTTATTGAGTTTCTTTATTTAACAAACACCTTAGTGAGTTTCTTTATTTAACAAACACACCTTAGTGAGTTTCTTTATTTAACAAACACCTTAGTGAGTTTCTTTATTTAACAAACACACCTTAGTGAGTTACTTTATTTAACAAACACACCTTAGTGAGTTTCTTTATTTAACAAACACCTTAGTGAGTTTCTTTATTTAACAAACACACCTTAGTGAGTTACTTTATTTAACAAACACCTTAGTGAGTTACTTTATTTAACAAACACCTTAGTGAGTTTCTTTATTTAACAAACACCTTAGTGAGTTACTTTATTTAACAAACACACCTTAGTGAGTTACTTTATTTAACAAACACCTTAGTGAGTTACTTTATTTAACAAACACCTTAGTGAGTTTCTTTATTTAACAAACACCTTAGTGAGTTACTTTATTTAACAAACACACCTTAGTGAGTTACTTAATTTAATGAGTTACTACAGAAATGATGATTAATATGTTTTTCTTTTGCTTCAGTTTAGCTTCAGCTGGAAGACAACAGTCCTTCACAGCGACGGAAACGGGTCAGATCTCTTCTGTTCTCATGGTTTTATAATTATTTATATTTCTTTATTACTGCCATTCATCTCTGTACTTTCATACTTCCCTCTCAAAATCACAATCTGAATTTTTCTCTCCAACAGAAAGCAATCCAAGTTATGAGAATCCAGCAGACGGTAAGATGACGTTTATTAGCACGTTTAATATCATGTTTACTATGTTTTTTTATCATGTTTATTATTTCTTTTATTGTCACCTTTATTATGTTTATTATCACGATTAACAGCAGCAGCAAATTCAGATACATCTTTATTGTTTTCTGTGGAGGAAATGAGTTTTACAGAAAAAAACATTCAGAACAGAACAAACGAACAACAGAAGCCTGTTCAGAATATTTAGACTCAACTTTTCTACTCGGGGCTGGTTGGACTTGAGACTGGTTGGACTCGGCTTGGGGCTGGTTGGACCGAAGGCTGGTTGGACTTGACTCAGGGCTGGTTGGCCACGGTTCAGGGCTGGTTGGACTCAAGACTGGTTGGTCTCAGCTTGGGACTGTTTGGACTTGACTCGGAGGTTGGTTGGACTCGAGGCTGGTTGGACTCGAGACTGGTTGGACTTGAGACTGGTTGGACTTGAGACTGGTTGGACTTGGCTCTGGGCTGGTTGGACTTGAGACTGGTTGGACTTGGCTCTGGGCTGGTTGGACTCGGTTTAGGGCTGGTTGCACTCTGGTTGATGACACGTGGTCTCCTGCAGGTCCGGACTACATAAATGCGGAGAGCGATGCTGAAGACCCCGGCTACATGTAGGTTTCCTCCGTCACATGGACTCTCCGGTCTCTGTTGAATCCTGTCTCATCGTCTCTTCTTCTTCTTCTTCTGTGGTTTCTGCAGAATCGTGTTGCCGGGAGGAGAGACCCCTCTGACCAATCAGAGCCGAGCCTCGACGCCCAGTTCAGGTACGGTTTGGGAAAACAAAAACACAAAATTCAAACTGAAGAGTTTCAAATCCACCCGGGTGTGAGAGGTCACCCGGAGGTCACCCAGAGGTCACCTGAACTCACCAGCTGTTTGTCTCCACAGATGTTCTACATGATTATGAAAACGTTCCAGAGAAGAAAGGTGAGTTTCTGTGATTTATTTATTAATTTATATTAATTATTTAGTTATATTCAACATAACGTATTAAATCGTCCCTCCAGTGGAGCCCTCTAGTGCCTGTGGGGCTCTCCGGGTCTCTGACGAGGACCGGGACTACCTGAACGTGGAGCCGCTGCACTTCCACAGTGAGTCAGGTTTCTTCTTCTTCGGTGGTGTTTCTGTTTGTGAATTCAGCCGTCGCTACGGTTACTTCCTTCATGTCGTATTCTGCTACAATAAAAGTACTAATACACAGTGTAAAATGACTCTGTTCCAGTAAGTATATGATGTATGTGTTGTGTGTAAACATGTTAATTTGTTTGTTATAACTGTCGAATAAACGAAAGAGAGACTCAAGTGAAGTACAAGTACCTCTGACGTGTACTACTAGAGTAAATGAAATAGGATCTAACCGGTTTCCGTTCTGCAGCCGGATCGACTCCCGAGCTGTCGACGTGCAGCGACACGGACGACGACGACGAGGCCAACTATGTCAACATCCACAGCGACGCCCAGACAGGATGACCTTTAACCTGCTGATGCTTCATCCTCACAGCTGTCTGTCTCCCTGGTCAGCTGGTTTACAGCAGGGAGCGCATCACATTTAGAACGCCATCTTTAATAAGCTCACTGAGGCTCCTCCTTTCACAACAACAAACAGTGATTCTTGTTGTTTTATTTACACCTCCTTTTCTTCACTGTCACGCCGTTCTCTACGCTCTCTTCACAGCCACCAGACTCCATTCACAAAAACACTCGTTTAAGCTCTGAGAACAGGGGAGCTGCTGGTGTGCTGCTGACCGCCGTCAGTGAGTGGGTGTTGATGTGTGGTCGATGTCTTGAAGGTGTAGTTCAGATTCACCACCGTTGCACAATAACACAAACCCACTGACCGGCGGAGTCTCCTCCGCTCTCAGAGCGGAAATGAGCGGTTTTGTGAATGGAGTCTGGTGGCTTTGAAGAGAGCGTAGATCTCTGTGAAACCGCTCGGTTAGCTACGTCCATAGAACTAGAATCAGTAGAAGGGACATTCAATATCAAATGTCTTCATCTTTCTAATCTTTTCTCCGTCTTCAATAACTACAACGGACAAAATGAGACTTTCTTGACGTGTAAAATGATGGTTTTAATTGACAAACTAATTCTAATTCATCGTACAATTCGAACGGGGGAAACGGAAAATGATTCGGTCTTGGTCAGCAGTGAAACCCCCCCCCCCTCCCCATGAACCGTCCCATCAGGCTTCATCTCAGCTTAAACTTCTTTCTTTAAATTCATCTTTGTCGCTGGTTTCCTCTCTGAGGTTTTCAGATTCATGTTTGAGATTTACTTTGATTCTACTGACAACTCCTGAGAATGTTTTCATTTATTATTTTACAGTGTATTTATGTGTCGTTGCCCTCTCTGGATCTGTAGTCCACTGGAAATGTTTTATTTGATTTTAAGGAACTACAATTTAAATAAACCTTCCAAAACATTCCAGATTTGATTCTTTATTAATAATTAATAATATTATTAATAATCTTTATTAATAATAATTCAGACATATTTTATGTACATATTTTAACGGTACGGTAACAAGGTCACGTCTACCATTTATTTAATATTATTATAAGAAACGTGAACTTCTTCATTGAGTTATGGTGAACAAGTAGGTACATTGGTACGTTTTCTATATAATGACCTGTACTAATTGTACGATAACTTTATTTTAAATACTTTTTTCGTGACTTTTTGACACAATATATGACTGTTTCCGACATATACTGACTTTTTTTTACACCTTTTTCTGACATTGACATTCTACAGATTAAAACTAGTGAGCTCCACCTTTACCAGCTGCAACATTAAAGTGATGAACACATTAAAGCATCAAAAATGTATAATGCAATATAATATAATCGCTCTGCATGACACTTTTGAACAACACAGATTAGAAAAAAGCTTGAAGGCCAAAGTCAAACTACTGGTCTGATCTGAACGCGTTGCCAGATGTCACATGCAGAACGTGCTATCATCACACTTTGTCGGCAGATAAACATCCTGGCCGTTAAAGATTAATGTGCAACGCCTCAAACTGGATCACCAGTTTATTTAATGAAAGTAATAATAATAATAATAATAAAGCCACAGTCCACATGTTTAAGGCCCATACCAACGTTTTACAGCCTGATCATCAGAACCAGACCTCCAGGCTCCATCATTTCTATGTGTAGGATTTATTTTATAATTTTATAAAATATGTATAGTAGTTTATAATAATAATGTATGATCATTTATAATGATTCATATTTATATATATTTTTAAATAAAATTTAGATATTTATGCACAGTTAGATACATCTTAATCATTTTTATTGTTTTAAACTTATTTTTTCATTTCTGTTTTTTTTTCTTTATTGGAAAAATGATTTGTTTACTTTCTTGGAATGGCGAGACACAAGAAGAAAGACAATAAAGCTGCATTTAATTTAATTTAATTTAATCTTACTTTCTGAAATATATATATATATATATATATTTATTTTTTATTTATTTTTTGCTGAGAGTTCAATGTTCAGATTGAAGACGCACATTTCTGAGCCACCACATTAAACAGCTGTCTCAGCCATGAAACCGTTGGGCTCGTCCTCTGGAGACAAAGACAAATGTACAAACTGGGCTGAAACACACAGAAACACCCATTTGATTGGAAGGAATAGAGATTAAATGGTGGAGACGATGATTCCTTCAGTGTGGACGACCTGCTTAAATCGAGGTTAAAATGCATGTAGTCTGGTTCAGTCGGACCATAAAGCCGATATCTTATCTGTGACCTAGTTTACAGTGTTTGTTCTCTGGGCGGGCCTCCTGCTCCTGACAGACAGAACTGAGGGCACAAAGTAACAAACCAGATCATACTCCTGCAAATATTTACAGAGTTTCCACGTGGCGAGACTGCAAGGACGAATGGGGGGAGGAGGAGAGGAGGAGGAGGAGGAAGAGGAGAGGAGGAGGAGGAGGAGGAGAAAGAGGAGAAGGAAATGGAGGATGAAGAGGAGGAGGAGTAGTGGGAGGAGGAGCAGGAGGAGGGGGAGGAGGAGGAAGAGGAGGACATAGAGGAGGAGGAAATGGAGGATGAAGAGGAGGGGGAGTAGTGGGAGGAGGAGGAGGATGAAGAGGAGAAGGA
>NC_139931.1:2456505-2596505 GCF_963514095.1 Eutrigla gurnardus
CAGAGGTCAGATATCTCGTACGTACGTAAATTATATATATATATATGTTATAACATATTGTCATATATATATAACATATATATGTTACATAACAATATATCTAACATTCTAATAATAGTGTGTTTACTCAGAGAGCCGTGGGTCTTCAGCGTTTTTAATACATTTTATTTTTGTACTTTGTTTAGATGGAATTTGAAAAATATCTCCAAGGTTCATGAAAAGCAGACAAAGTGGACTGGGAGAGACCAGATGGATGAGTCCCAGTCCTGGTCCCAGTGTAACTGGTGTTTAACTGGGATTTGTTGCTCTATTAGGACTCACGATTAAAACCATCCGTCTGGAACTCAGCGAAGCCGAGAAACAGAAATATGAGCTCATAACATAATAATATAATACGATAAAATAATAATATAAGGTTTCAGTGAGGAATAGTTCCTACAAGTACAAGTACTGCATTCAAAACACCACTGAAGTAAAACTATCAGTAAGTTCCATCAGCAAAACGTATGTTGTAAAAGTACACATTATACTTTATACTACCAAATACTTTATTACATTAAGTACAAATACATTCATCATGACATGTCAACATCTATGTGACTATATGATCAATAAAATCAACACTATCATTCAATCAATAAGCATGAATCAAACATATACTATATAACTATAAACTATATATATAATATACATATAGTTTAGTCCATATATCATCTGCATGAATGTAATTATGCAGATTCGTTTTTTGACAGGTGGTAAAGGTGGATCACATGACCTCGGACCTGAATGGTTATTGCCTGGTTTATTGCGAGTCATTGAGATTAATAACTCAATCTGCATAATTCAGTTTCTTGGAGGCAAAGGTCGGAGGCGAACGGCCTTCGTTAATAATTAACGGTCTCACCAGCACAGGTTTCAAGAAGTGTCCACCAGGGGGCAGCAGATCCAATTCTATTATATTGAATAACATAATAATAATAAAATAATAATACATTTTATTTATCCTAAGACCTCAATGGGCTACAGGTTAAAAACAGTTTTGTTGAAAATAACAAAATAAAATGATTTTTTTTTTTTTTACATCTAAGAGGGGGAACCAAAAGTTTTGCGATAAAGAAAATGTCTTAAGCCCTTTTTAAAAACAGTCCATGGATTGTGGTCCCTCAAGGTGTCAGGGAAGGCATTACTCCCATGGTCCCAAGTCGGGTTCTGGGTATGTGGAGGAGGTTTGAGTGGAGCGGAGGGGGCGTGTTGTGGTTTGAGAAGTTCTTTGAGGTGGGGGGGGGCATGCCCATGGATACATGTGGGTGGAGGATGGGGGTGATGTGCTCATGTTTGCAAACTCTCACCAGAGAATGGGGCGGAGTTTGGAAATGTAGCGGAGGTGATAGAAGGAGGTGGTTGATATGGGATTCAAAGTATAAAATCTTGTGGGAAAAAGTGGGATATTTGAGCCAGAAAAGGTGATGCTGGTTATGGGTGATGATTTGGTCTGGTGAGAGGTGCCGACCAGGATGGCTTCGGTTTTAGAGCTGTTGAGGAAGTTGTGCTCCATCCATATCTTCATCTCCTCCAGACACATGGTGAGTACTGACGGTGATGATGAAGGTTGGGTGGCAGCTGTGGCATTGGCATAGAGCTGTGTGTCGTCGGCGTATCAATGGAATCAAAATCCATGGCGGGTGATGACCTGATCAAGGTGGATGAGGTAGAGGATGGGGCCAAGGACTGACCCCTGGGGGACACCACATTTGGAAGGGCCCAGGGAGATGTATTCTGGCTTTGTGAGGTGTGACTGGGACCAACTGAGGGTTCAGTGTCAGTGAGTCCAGGGCCGCTAACAGCTAGCAGGTCAGGAAGAGGAGAGGAGGAAGAGGAGGAGGAGAGGAGGAAGAGGAGGGGGAGAGGAGGAAGAGGAGAAGTAGGAGAGAGAAGGAGGAGGAAGAGAAGGAGGAGGAGAGGAGAGGAGAAGTAGGAGGAGAGGAGGAGGTCCACACATCTCCATCCTCTGCAGCTTCGTTGATGCTCACATGTATCATTAACACAAATTATACAGCGGAGGAAGAGGGAGACAGATGCTGCTGTCTCCTTGTTTAGTCTCCCCCCTGCAATCTGCAGCTGGGGAGGAGGAGGAGGAGGGGCGGGGGGGGGGGGGGGGGAGGTGGGGGGGAGTTGAGTTAATCTAATACATGTGTAGCGTGATTAAAGGAAGAGCTTCGGCGTTGTTGATGTTTCAGATGAATGTGAGTCCCAGTGAAGAGGATATTAAACACGGAGGAGGAGGAAGGGTTAAAAGTCCAAATCTATCAGGAGGAGATCTCCCACTCTCTCCCCTCTCCGTCCTCTCCCTCCACCCCCTCTCCCTCTCTCCCTCTCTCCTCCCCCTCCTCCCTCTCCCTCTCTCCTCCTCCTCCCTCCCCTGACTACTCGCCTCCTCTCTCTCCACCTGTTAGTCGGAGCCCTGATGCTCTCACATCCACCTGTTTGTGTAGGAATCTGCAGCGCTCACACACTCAGAGGTAAGAGACACGTTAGTGGGATTCTCTCTGGTCCTGGTCCTGGTCTGGTCCTGGTCTCATCTTTGTATAGTATTAGTATCTGTTTGCTGTGTGTGAATCAGTAGGAAGCTTTTCTGCTGCTCGTCTTCTACTAAATGTCTTTATTTCATTTCATCATTTATGTTTCATCCATAACAGACTGGAAAGGAATTTAATGTATTTTATTTTTTTGAATTATATATATTTACTACTTCTTCTTTCTGGCTTTGAATGGGTTTATTTTGAACTGTGCTGAACATTATGATGCATTACATTAAACAGTGAAGTCGTTTACTGTGATGCCTTCAGGTGACGTACAGTTCAAGTAGAAATACTCTGTTACAAAGTAAAAGTCCTGCATTCACAGTGGAAAAACAAGTATTATCAGCAAAATACAGCAAATTACTCATCATGCGTTCACAGTATTTTATTATTATAGAATATTATATTCTTCTGTTTTGAATGAATGCATGAGAAATCATTTTTCTGCTTTGTGTACTACTAGCTAGATTACTAGTAAACTGCTAGTGCTACGACTAGTCAAGTACTGCAACATATTGTACTGTACTGTGTTTTGAAACATCAAAAGTAAAGCAAACTGTGATGTTATCCTTTAATTCATCTGAAAACATCAACAAAGACAGAGATACGTGGTTTTCAGTGGGCAGTAATGTTGTTATTATTATTAGTTAATATTTAGAATGCAGCTCATTCATCATCTCTGGGTTTCTTTTGTTCCCTGTTTATTTCATTTTACTACGACGGCGTATCAGGGCCAAAAACAACGGAGCCCAGAGAGGGTTGTTAGCTGGTTGTTAGCATCTATGCTAACAACCAGCTAACTTCCCATGAATGTTCATTATTGTTTCTAATGAATCATCACAACGTGTGACAACGCCTCGTTAAGGTCCTTAGGGTGATGATGTTGATGCTTATTGTTGGTTTTATTCACATTGTCATCTTATGGGTGTTTATAGATCGGGGTGGTTGGGCTAAGATGCTAGCGGTAGCTTTCACTTGTTGTCATAGCAACGGCAAACATCCGGTGTTAGCGGAACCAAACAACTTTTTTATATCGCCGATGACAAAGTAGAAATAAAACCAACAATAACCATCAACAGCCATCACGCTAAGACCTTAAAGAGACAGTGTACGTTGGTTTTGTCGTCTAAAGCTAACATTGGTTTTGTTGTCAAATCTAACGTTGGTTTTGTCGTCTAAAGCCAACATTGCTTTCGTCGTTGCGTCTCTTCTATTTAAAGCAGCTCGACTTCCTCTTTGCTGCACTTTGAGCTCATTGATGGATTCTAAAACATCGTGACTTTCCTCTCGTTTCCTGCATCGTGGTTTCAAGCCGCCGACGCCGCTGTCCTCGGCGCCTTCGTTCCTCCTGCTGCTGGTTATGAATTAAATAATGATATAATTATTTTCTGTGGAGCTTTGAACTCCCAGAGAGACTCTGAGAAGTTGAATGATTTCTGTGGTTGATTATCCACCAAACAAGACAGTGAAGCCGCCTGCTGCTCGCACATAATGAAGTCCACTATAATCCCCAACAGTCTGTCCAAGGTTGGCCCCGGTGCATGCTGGGAGGTGCTCCGTAGAGTAAAAATGACTGAATCATGCTAATCTTTATTTATGAGGTACAAATAAACACGACTGACAGCTTGAATCTCAGATTTATGGAGAATAAAACTGGATTTAAAACATTACATTTGTGACGGATCACAGATGGAATATCACACAAATTTGCCAAAAAATATGAAATTATTTAACGCAGATAATAATTTTCTAAATAAATGAAAATAATGATTTGTTTAGAAGGAGGCAGAAATGGGCAGAGGCTTTATGGACGGATGTAGGAAAGATTTATTCATTGAATTTGATTATATTTATATATTTACCAAAAGTGACCAGTTCTTCGTGTCCATATTTTTTTCGTACATGAAACCAACATGTCGTAGAAAAACACATGAAATCACCGCAACCTGCGGATTAAAGTGCTGCGTAACGAACTTCATAAAACGTGTCACATAAAAGAGACGCGCTCGTCTCCGCCAGGAGTTCGATGTCAGTCAATCCTTTAGTAACAGTGTGGGGGAGGGGTCGTCTAAAGCTAACGTTGGTTTTGTCATGTAAAGCTAATGTAGGGTTTGTCATCTAAAGCTAACGTTGGTTTTGTCGTCTAAAGCTAACGTTGGTTTTGTCGTCTAAAGCTAAGGTTGGTTTTGTCGTCTAAAGCTAACGTTGGTTTTGTCATGTAAAGCTAATGTAGGGTTTGTCATCTAAAGCTAAGGTTGGTTTTGTCGTCTAAAGCTAACATAGGTTTCGTCATCTAAAGCTAATATAGGGTTTGTCATCTAAAGCTAACGTAGGTTAGGCTAACAATAATAGTATTAATATGGGGCACAGGACTACAGGTCTGTGAGGGGATGTCAGAGACCTGGTTCTGCTGCAGGATGAGGTGTGAGTGCAGGGAGGTGGAGAACCTTGTTAGGGAGCTGACTGCTCCGTGTACATGACTCCTCCATCCGTCTGCAGCTCCGCGCTTCTTAAACTGCTTCATCTTCTGTCCATTCCATCAACATATTCAAATCCATACACTCTTTTTATGTGTCTGTCACACACACACACTCTCTCTCTCTCTCACACACACACACACACACACACACACACACACACACACACTCTCTCTCTCTCACACACACACACACACACACACACACACACACACACACACACCCTCCTCATTAAACACCTGCCATCAGTTTCCTGCAGCTCGCCGCCGTGGCTACTGCTTGAAAAATGAAAATAAACGTCGGCATCAACAGGAACCGGGTCAGTCCGGCGCTGTTTACCCACAATGCCCCTCACTGCTGCAGAGAGTGAAGGTGGAGCCGTTAACCTGTGGGCCGTTTGTGGTTTGTGCCTGCAGACTCTATGACGGTGCAGCGAGGGAAGAAGCTCAGCATCTCCATCCAGGAACACATGGCCATCGACGTCTGCCCGGGCCCCATCAGACCCATCCGCCAGATCTCGGCCTACTTCCCCCGCCGGTCCCCAACCTCCCCGGGGCCCGCCTCCCCCAACCCCGCCTCCTCCCCGCTGGCCCTCAGCCCTGGCTTCGTGGCCTCCGGGATGGGTGGGGCCAACCTCCTGTCCCCTCTGCTGGCCCACGGGCGGCCCGGCGGCGGCAGCAGGGTTGGGGGGGGCGGGTCTCTGTCTCTGACCAGCAGCATGGACACGTCGGTGGAGATCAACAGCTCGGACAGTGACGACTGCAGTGAGCCTCGCTGTTGGCAAGTTTGTTGTATAGAAGTCTATGAGAAAATGGTCCTACTTCTCTCTGCTGGCCACCAGGGGGCGACTCCTCTCTGGTTGTATAGAAGTCTATGAGAAAATGGTCCTACTTCTCTCTGCTGGCCACCAGGGGGCGACTCCTCTCTGGTTGTATAGAAGTCTATGAGAAAATGGTCCTACTTCTCTCTGCTGGCCACCAGGGGGCGACTCCTCCCTGGTTGTATAGAAGTCTATGAGAAAATGGTCCTACTTCTCTCTTGATGTATTATCTCAGTAAACATTGTAAACATGAGTTTATGGTCTCAATCTCTAGTTTCAAGTCTTCTTCAATCCAGCATGATGTTCATTTAGTACATTATGGTCCATTTAGAGTCCACCAGACCAGAAAGCAGGGGAGGCTTTAGGGGGCGGGGCTTACCTGCTGATTGACAGGTCCATTTAGAGTCAAACAGACCAGAAAGCAGGGGGCGGGGCAACTGGGACTGTGGGACTGTAAAGAAGCTGCAGTGGGATCAATAAACAAAAAAACACTAGAGTCCAATTTATGTGATCGACCAGCAACGTTCAGTTCAAAGACCCAACTCATGAATAATTCATGAAAAAATGTCATTAATAATGCAACACACGTGTTGAACTTGTAAATGTTGTTGATGAATGAATGATGAATGAATGAATGATGAGATCAGGTCTCCCCTCAGAGAGACTAACAGGTGGCTGCTCTCAGCTTTACCTCCTTGTTAATAGCTGTTCCAGAGTCACTCTGGGGTTTCCTGTTAACGAGAGATTCATCAGTCAGAGGCATTCTGGGACCAGTGTGTGTGTCTGTGTGTATTCTTGTGTCTCTTTGTCGTATTTATGTCCCTTTGTAGTGTTTTTGTCTCTTTGTGACGTTTTCGTGGCAACTCAGGGCTCAGCGTTGTGTTTGTGTGACAGCTGTGTCCCTGCAGAGATTACCTGCATGCTGACAGTGATGGAAGTACAAGTACCTCAAACAGTACTGCAGTAAGAGTATATGAATGTACTTAGTTACCTCCAGCTCTGTAGCCGTGCAGCCTGAGCTCAAGATCTGTTCACGTCTCCTGAAGCTGGTCTGCAGGTCTACAGGTCTGCAGGTCTGCTGGTCTGCAGGTCTGCAGGTCTGCTGGTCTGCAGGTCTGCTGGTCTGCTGATCTGCTTATCTGCAGGTCTGCTGCTGAGGATGCAGGACCAGGATTGGAGGACTTGGACTGTGACGCTTGTTAGAGATAAACAGACGAGGGAAGCTGCTGTCTGCTGTTCCAGTAAACTGGATTTCCATCTGGTGAACTCGGCATGCTGGGAGATTTCTCTCTGGTGAACTCGGCATGCTGGGAGATTTCTCTCTGGTGAACTCGGCATGCTGGGAGATCCCTGGTGGGTGTTAATGCGTTGTCTCTGCTGCTGTCTCCTCAGCTGCTCTGGGAACGCTTGACTTCCAGCTGAGATACGAGCAGAACTCCAACCAGCTGCACTGCACCGTGCTCCGGGCCAAGGTAGGCTCACCAGAACCAGGACCAGGACCACAACCACAACCAGGACCAGGACCAGAAGCACTTTGCTAATGTGCTCCAACCACCTCCAAACTGCTTATTGCTTACCAGTTACCTACATAGATACCAAGCTAACTAGCTACCTAGCCACATAGATACCAAGCTAACTAGCTACCTAGCTACATAGATACCAAGCTAACTAGCTACCTAGCTACATAGATACCAAGTTAGCTACTATGTGAGACCGACTCATCACGAAGGTCTCAAACTCAAACTAATGTTGACAGAGAAATTTAAATCTGCACATATCAAAGCCCAGAAACTGGGGAGTAATTTCTCCCGATGATGATGATGATGATGATGATGATGATGATGAAGACACAAGATTAAAAGAAATCAACTATAACATTTCCTCTAAAGATCATGAAGAAGACCAGTGAGCTGGGGAAAGGTCAGGAAGTGATTAATAATCATCTGATTCAGGAGGCAGATCATTAAAACTGATTATAATCGGCTAATAACTGATTTTGTGTTATATAAATCTAACCAGCTGATCTCCATTCACCAGGTGCAACATTAAAGTGATAATAATTACAATACAATCAATACTATTGGTAATTTGAATACATTTACTTTTGTACTTACTTTTTTAAAATTAAAAACACAGAGCATTCCCTGACATTGGACTTGAAAAAATAAACAAATAAATAAAATATAAAAGATTAACAAATATTGACAAAATACACATTTATAAAAAAAATAAAATAAAGAATAAAATAAATAAAGATAAAATAGAGTACATTACAATAAGAAGTGCTACATACATATTTAGTTATACATGTAAATAAAAGTGATACAAATAGATAAACAACTAAACAAAAATCATACTTTTGTACTTTTACTGAACTGAATACTTCTTCCACCACTGACTATTTATCAGTTTTTCGATTAATCTGCTGATTTTAATCCGGATGAATCGATTGTTTCATTTACATGATCTAAAAATGAATCGATCAAAATGAAAATGTTCTCAGAGTACGAGGTGTCGTCTGCAAACGGCCGAAACTCAAAAACCTTCAGTTTCAAACAGATTGAAGAACATTTCTGCTCTGAAACTCTCAGACATCACCACATATTTATTAATGATTAATAATTAATGATTAATAATTAACTTGTTTGGTGTTCAGGGTCTGAAGCCGATGGACTTTAACGGTTTGGCTGACCCGTACGTCAAACTGCACCTGCTGCCGGGAGCCTGTAAGGTGAGACGGGTCCCCCTTCACCTCCATCTAAATACCACTATAGTAATATTACTATATTAATATCACTGTAGTAATATTACTATATTAATATCACTATGATAATATTACTACATCCACTGGTTTTAACACCTTAAAAGCTCATTTGTTTCCATGACGACACCTTGAATTATCTTCTGTATAATAAATGCCGGATGGATTTTATTTATTTATTTTTTATTTTTTATTTGTATTTTATCCTGACTAATAAATATAGAAATGGTTAAATATTGAAGACGTGTTGGACAATCTGATCTCAGGTTTTCTGACGTACTTCCTGGATTTAAAGCATTTGTTTGGTTCACATATTGAGATATTAAAGTTTATCATCAGATTGTTGCTGCTAGAAACTCAATCCAGAGAGAGAATTTATTAAACGCCAGGAGGTGAAACCTGTCTCTCTCTCTCTCTCTCTCTCTCTCTCTCTCTCTCTCAGCAGAATAAAATCAATCTTTTAAAACATGATTCAGACAAACGTACTGTTGTCTTATGAAACCTGAGAGTCTGAGACCAGACTCCATGTTAAAATCAGCTCATTTAAGAGTACTGTCTGTCCTCCTGTCTGTCTGTCCTCCTGTCTGTCTGTTCTCCAGGCCAATAAACTGAAGACAAAGACGATCCGTAACTCTCTGAATCCCATCTGGAACGAGACGCTGACGTACGTCGGGATTACAGAGGAAGACATGAACAGGAAGACGCTCAGGTGTGTGTGTGTGTGTGTGTGTGTGTGTGCGTGTGTGTGTGCGTGTGTGCGTGTGTGTGTGTGTGTGTGTGTGTGTGTGTGTGTGTGTGTGTGAAATTACACTCAGCCATTAATCAAGCAGACATGTTGACAGACGTTCAGATATGAAGCTCAGATGTCGTCTTTGATTAATTCATCAGATCGATGAATTCAACATGCCGACATAATCACACACACACACATATTTATATATGTATATATATATATATACACATACATACATATATATTCATATCGTGTCCCCTGCAGGTTGACGGTGTGCGACGAGGACAAGTTGACCCACAACGAGCTGATTGGAGAATCCCGAGTTCCTCTGAAACGAGTGAAACCCGACCAGACCAAACACTTCAACACCTGCCTGGAGCACCCACCGCCGGTAACCCTGCACCTGTCTGTCTGACCTGACCTCTGACCCACAGCTCACCAAGTCCTCCAACAATCTTTTACTTGTAGTCTTGAGTGTGTATTAGTACTTGTTGTTTTCTCCGAGGTAACAGTACTTGTTGTTTTCTCCATGGTACACGTACTTGTAGTTTTCTCCGAAGTACAGTTATGGTAGTTTTCTCCGAGGTAACAGTTATTGTAGTTTTCTCCATGGTACTAGTACTTGTAGTTTTCTCCGTGGTACTAGTACTTGTAGTTTCTCCAAGCTAACAGTACTTGTAGTTTTCTCCGAGGTAACAGTACTTGTTGTTTTCTCCGAGGTAACAGTACTTGTTGTTTTCTCCATGGTACACGTACTTGTAGTTTTCTCCGAAGTAACAGTTATGGTAGTTTTCTCCGAGGTAACAGTTATTGTAGTTTTCTCCATGGTACTAGTACTTGTAGTTTTCTCCGTGGTACTAGTACTTGTAGTTTCTCCAAGCTAACAGTACTTGTAGTTTTCTCCGAGGTAACAGTACTTGTTGTTTTGTCCGAGGTAACAGTACTTGTTGTTTTCTCCATGGTACACGTACTTGTAGTTTTCTCCGAAGTAACAGTTATGGTAGTTTTCTCCGAGGTAACAGTTATTGTAGTTTTCTCCATGGTACTAGTACTTGTAGTTTTCTCCGTGGTACTAGTACTTGTAGTTTCTCCAAGCTAACAGTACTTGTAGTTTTCTCCATGGAACTAATACTTGTAGTTTTCCCCATGGTACTAGTACTTGTAGTTTTCTCCAAGGTACTAGTACTTGTAGTTTCTCCGAGGTAACAGTACTTCCTGTCTGGTTCCAGCTCCCGTCTCCCACGGCGATGGGCGAGGCCCTCAGAGGAATCTCCTGCTACCTGAGAGAGGTGAGTCGTCAGCGTGTTGATCAGTGAGACGTAAAGAAACCAGACTAAAGGTCCGGAGGTCAAACACCAACAGGATCCTGTCCGTCAGGGTCCTGCTGCTGGTCTCTGGAGGTTTGTGTTTGTGACTCTGTGAAAGCTGCTGGAACCAACACGACCGTTTCCATAGCAACCGACTGACTGACCTGGAAATAATAATAATAATAATAATAATAATATAATTATTCCTCATTGAATGTAATATGTTTTACCACTTCCACTCCTACATGTCTTACACTCTCAGAGGATTATCAAGACTACGAGTCGGACTCGACGTGAACGGAAACAACTGGACTCAAACTCGACTCACGATGCTGAACTCTCTTTGACACCTTTATTTCAAAGGCCTGCGAGGATCTTAAAGCTGGCAGAGAAGACGCTGTCTGCAGTCTGCAGAGAGAACCCATGCACTGAGAATGAAAGAGTAGCATCGTCATAACCATAAATATTTCACATATATATATATATTATATAATACAAATATGATGTATTCTATCACAAGGGCCAGTCGGGGAAACAAAGACGTGTCGGTTCGTAGAGGAAGCGTGATGCGAGGAAAAGGATTTGATGTCAGCTTAGAGGAAGAGAGTCTTGAGGATCTGGTCTGGAGGATCTGGTACCTGTTCCAGTCGGCAGCAGAGTGAAGATGCTTTGGGAGGGGTCCTTTATGATCCTGGAGGACCTGGATGCAGGGACTTGTTGGTCTTGATTTGGGTCTTAACTTTGGACTTGTTGGTCTTGATTTGGGTCTTAACTTGGGTCTTGTTGGTCTTGATTTGGGTCTCAACTTGGGTCTTGTTGGTCTTGATTTAGGTTTTGAATTGAAACTGTTGGTCCAAACACTTGATAAAATGATAAGAGTCATAACTGGTGGAGCCCTCGTGGTTCATTAGAGTTAACAGCAGTGGGCTGAGTACACCTCCCTGGGGGATGCCGGTGCTGACTGTGGTGGCCGTTTTTGATGTCTGTTAACGTTGTAACTACACAAGAAAAAGTCACAATATTATGTCGACACTGTCGTTCATGAACTTACAAGATTTCTACACATTACCAGTCATATTTTGTACGTTTGTTGTGGTCGTATATATTATTTATGGGGAGGGACGAAGAGATACACAGCCTCCCTTCATTTTCAACGTGAACAAAATCCTAAAGTGTAGTTGCGGTTTCCAACAAGCATCACTTGTCAAATCACATTTGAGCTGCAAAGCCACGAGAGACGTGGAGCTTCAACTCTCTCTGAAAACGGACAGAAACCAAATCTTCATTCAGCTGCTGTTCTCTATGACGAAAACACCTTATTTCTTAAAAACATCTTTCAAGCCGATATGAGGAAACATTTTGAAGTGTATCACATGCACAGAATGTTTAGAAAAAGCTATTTCTTGGACCGTTGCTCTTTCATCTACATCAGAGGTCAGAGGTCAGAGGCCTGCATGTAGACGTACTGCAGTTGGTTAAATCGCACCTGGAAGATATATCAAGGTGCCCCGGCTCGGTCCAGCACCCTCATACAACCACCTGGAGGATCTCAGGTCCTTGAAGTGTCCCTCAGCTGGCATTATTTTTCCATTTGTGAGCCGTGAAGACGGTTTAGGACGGATTATGTGGAAATTCAGTGACCTCAAGGTCCAAGTGAGAGAAAAGAGGAAAAGTAATGAGAGGAGCTTCGGCCCGGTGGGATCGGCGGTTTGTTAAGGACGTGGATGTGAACTCCGCCGTGGCCGAACTCCTACAGTGGTGGAAAAAGTCTCGGTGTCGCAGGTAGATTGAGTTATTAAATATTCATCAAGTCGGCTGCTCGGGGCCGGCTGCTGGGTTTCATGTTAGAGTTTATCTGGAATTGATGGCTGGAGGTTGTTTTGTATTTCTGTGAGGGCGGATCAAAGACTTTCATCATTACTAAATCTGAATATCAATTATTTCCTCGAGGTCCCGATTTGTTTTTCTGTTTTCGTTTTAAGCGGTTCATTACCGACTCTGAGAAGAAGGGAGAGTCCTCAAATACTGAAATACTGGATACCGGTCTCAGGACATGTTAGCCTATCTTAACATTAAGCCTGAGAGCAGGGGGAACGGTTAGAAAATACACTCGTAAAGGTCTTGATCTGGACCTTGTTGGTCTTGATTTAGATTTTGACTTGGAACTCGGTCTTGATTTAGGTTTTAACTTGGGACTCATTGGTCTTGATTTAGGCCGTGACTTTTTTGGTCTTAATGTGGGACTTGGTCTTGGGACTTGTTTTTCTTGTTACGTGGACTTGTTGGTCATAACTTGGTCTTGATTGAGGTTTAGGTTTGGGGTGAGTTGGTCTTGATTAGTTGTGGATCGGACATCTTGGTCTTGATTTATCTTGACTTGGGACACTAAACCAGACTTGGTCTTAAGTTTGGACTTGCTGGTCTGACACGTGGACTTGCTGGTCTCGACTTGGACTCGAGAACTTGAACGAGGCTGCTCCTGTTCATTTTCATAATTCATCTTCGCCGTCTGTTTCTGTTCTTTTTTTTGGAGATTTGTTTCCATGGCAACAGTCTTCCCCCAGGCACGGCAGCGCTGATGAAAACAAGACTTCAGGGTCCAATTAGAGGGTTTTAAGGGCCTGTTCCTGTGACCAGGTGTGCGAGACCAGCCAGAGATTAGCTGGAGCTCCGTGTGGGCTCGCTAGTCGTAGCTCGTTAGTCGTAGCTTGCTAGTCGTAGCTCGTCAGTCGTAGCTCGCTAGTCGTAGCTCGTTAGTCGTAGCTTGCTAGTCGTAGCTCGTCAGTCGTAGCTCGCTAGTCGTAGCTCGCTAGTCGTAGCTCGTCAGTCGTAGCTCACTAGTCGTAGCTCGTTAGTCGTAGCTTGCTAGTCGTAGCTTGCTAGTTGTAGCTTGTCAGTCGTAGCTCGCTAGTCGTAGCTCGTCAGTCGTAGCTCGCTAGTCGTAGCTCGTCAGTTGTAGCTCGCTAGTTGTAGCTCGTTAGTCGTAGGTCACTGGTCGTAGCTCGCTAGTCATAGCTCGTTAATCGTAGCTCGTTAGTCGTATCTTGATAGTTCTAGCTCGTGAGCCATAGCTCGTCAGTCACAGCTTAACCAATTAGGTTGTAGCTCGTTAGTTGTATTATTTGAAATTGTTTTGAATGCAACATTTTCAGTCCACTATATGACTGTAGATGAGATCTGAATTAAAAGGCGCCTACACAGAGACCGGAGAGACCCGCTGGCAGGGTGGACGGTCGTGGGTTCGATGCCCACCGCGTCCTCGCAGTGGGAGACGCTGAAGGCTGAGAACACCGGAGGGAGTCTGGTCGCCCTTTCATCACAGGATCTTTAATAACGAGCCAAAAAACATGAAAACACCCACACAGAGATGTTTTATGATTTATTCATCATCCTCGTATTTTAGTTTTAGTTCAGCATGATCATCAAAGAGATTTACCTTTTTGGATTCTAACGAGCGATCCTTCCTCTTCAGAGGTGATCTAATGTCAGGTACTTGAATTAAATCACATTTAATGGAAACCAGATCTGTCAGATCAGGAAACATCACGTTTCCATCTCGTCCAAAAGGAACGGGTTTAAGTAAAAACAGTTATGCATCCAAAATGAATATTGATATGTGATAACGGGATTTATTCCAGTCATGAAACTGGTTAGCTAATTGTTGGCTATTTGTTGGCTAATCGTTGGCTCATACATTTTTGGCTAATTGTTGGCTAATTGTTAGCTAATAATAAAGCTTGGTCATTCGGTGGTCTGGAGTGGACCGAGGTGAAATCTGACTAAATGAATATCATGTGACCAAAGTAATCTGATTACTCCGTCCACAGTGGGAGAACGAGCAGCTGCACAGTCTGGAGGAGAGAGGTCGACTTCTTCTTACCCTGCAGTTCCTGCCTCCGCTTGCTTCGGAGGAAATGGACATCGGAGGAGGAGAAGGAGGAGGTGGAGGAGGAGGAGGGGGGCGGCGTGGCGGAGGTCTCTGTGTGGGTGTGAAGCGATGCGCCCACCTGGCAGCCATGGACGTCAATGGCTTCTCCGACCCCTACGTCAAAATGTAAGAACGTCACTGACAGCAGGTTTACTAACGAGCTCAATCTGAGGAAACGAGGTGGGACGTCCCAGTCCCGGTCCCAGTCCCAGACTGGGAACACTCTAGGACAGGAGAAGATGAGCTGAGCAGGTTAAAGAGTCTGACTGCAGTCTGACTGAGCAGCAGCGATAATGGATGACGGTTTGATGATGATGGATGACGGTTGGATGATGATGGATGTTTGTCCTCTCCTCCAGATACCTGAAACCCGACATTCAGAAGAAATCAAAGCACAAAACTTCGGTGATGAAAAGGACTCTGAACCCCGAATTTAACGAGGTGAGATCTGGATTCATCTAAGACCTGAACCAGCTGGTCCCTGTAGTCTTTAGGTAGACTATTGTACTTCTACTACTACCATTATACTTTTACGAAGGTAATAATATTCAGATATGCTGACATTAGAATTCTTCATCCATCCATCCATCCATTGTCTACCGCTTATCCTGTATTCAGGGTTGCGGGGGGGCTGGAGCCGATCCCAGCAGTCATTGGGTGAAGGCAGGGTTCACCCAGTCTATCGCAGGGCCGACATGTAGAGACAAACAACCATTCACACTCACATTCACACCTACGGGCAATTTAGAGTCATCAATCAACCTATCCCCATCCTGCATGTCTTTGGACTGTGGGAGGAAGCCGGAGAACCCGGAGAGAACCCACGCTTACACGGGGAGAACATGCAAACTCCACACAGAAGGAACCCAGGCTGACCCGGGAATCGAACCCGGGACCCTCTGGCTGTGAGGCAACAGTGCTACCCACTACACCACCATACAGCCCAGAATTCTTCATATTTTCAATATTTTTTAAAATAATTTTCACTTTTATTGTTTGGATATTTGTCACTAGGTTTTCCCACATATTTCACATATTATTATTATTATCAAATTAAATTAATATCAGATGTTTTCCCACACAATTGTATTGAAACAATATGTACTTATATTATATTCAGGTGGACACTTGGCGCTCCACCTGAATATAATATGAATCTGAATATAAATATGAATATATAAATATGCATGTGGTCCGAGGACAACGTTCTCAGGGATCTGGTCTGGGTCTGGTCCCTGCAGGAGTTCTTCTACGAGATCTCGCTGTCAGAGCTCAGCAACAAGACTCTGGAGGTGACGGTCTGGGACTACGACCTGGGCCGCTCCAACGACTTCATCGGTGAGACGCCCGCCAGCGCTGTGGCTCATTGTAGCACGCCTGTCACACGTCTGGGTTGCTATGGCAACTGCACATAAAAGTGGCTGCTCATTCCTGATTCCAGAGTTAACGTGACGCTTCATCGGTTTCTAGCTCGATGAACTCGGATGTAAAGAAGTAGAAGTAGTAAAATATCAGAAAATGTAAAATCCAAGTTAGGAATATGATGATGATGATGATGATGTCACTCTGACATACTTCCTGTCGCCAGGTGGCGTCTGTCTGAGCTGCCACTCGCAGGGCGACGGCCTCCGCCACTGGATGGACTGCCTGAAGAACAAGGGCCAGAGGGTGGAGCGCTGGCACATCCTGACCAATGAGCTGCCCCGAACCCTCGGCCACGACTAGACCCTGCCACCAGGGGTCACATGGTCTACGGGGACGCACGGGGAGGACCTGAGCAGCTTGGCGGTGTGCCTTCATTGTTCATCGGTGGATCTGCATCATTAGCATCACAGGGTCAGACTGAGGAGGGGGCGGAGCTTCTACTCCGACTTACAGTGCATGTCCAGGTTTATTGTCTGTTCCTGATGGGAGGAAATGGTCTGATCCTTCAGAGCCGCGTTCACGCCGGATAAGCAGCTTTTATTTTTCTGGTGTTTATTGGCATCACCGGAGAGGAGGCGGGGCTTAACTCCACAAAGACACTAACCTGGTTCACGCCGTCTGGGCTCATGACATCATCCAGAGGTGGAGCTTGCGTCTCACTATGCATTGACTTTGTATTGCACCGCACAAAATAAGAGCTTTGGTTTGGCGTGAACGCGGCGTGAAGGCGGCGTCTCTGCATGTTTCTGTTCTTCCCGCTCTGATGACGTCATCATTCGTCTACTTTCTGAGACCTAGCTGGTTTCTATTTCTCCTCAACGAGACGCACGTTTCCACGGTGATGAAGATGAAGAAGATGATATCAATGCACGTGGTTCTTCCTTGGTGTTGCATGATGCAATATGTTCTATACTTCTTTATACGTCTGTTACTCTGCTGCCTGTTTATAACTGTTTATATATAAAAGAGTGTTGAGACATGATGAAACGTCCGGAGGTGACTCATGTCCTGACTCTTCTCTTTAACTCTTCTCTCTGACTCGTGTCCCGTCTCTTCGCTCCGACTCGTGTCCCGTCTCTTCGCTCCGACTCGTGTCCCGTCTCTTCGCTCCGACTCGTGTCCCGTCTCTTCGCTCCGACTCGTGTCCCGTCTCTTCGCTCCGACTCGTGTCCCGACTCTTCCTCCGACTCGTGTCCCGACTCTTCTCTCCGACTCGTGTCTCCGACTCGTGTCCCGACTCTTCTCTCCGACACGTGTCCCAACTCTTCTCTCCGACACGTGTCTCTGACACTTCTCTCCGACTCGTGTCCCAACTCTTCTCTCCGACACGTGTCTCCGACACTTCTCTCCGACTCGTGTCCCAACTCTTCTCTCCGACACGTGTCCCGACTCTTCCTCCGACTCGTGTCCCGACTCTTCTCTCCGACTCGTGTCTCCGACTCGTGTCCCGACTCTTCTCTCCGACTCGTGACCTGACTCTTCTCTCCGACTCTTCTCTCCGACTCGTGTCCCGACTCTTCTTTCCGGCTCTTCTCTCCGACTCTTCTCTCCGACTCGTGTCCCGACTCTTGTCTCCGACTCGTGTCCCGACTTTTCTCTCCGACTTATGTCCCAACTCTTTTCTCCGACTCTTCTCTCCAACTCGTGTCTCCGACTCCTCTCTCCGACTCGTGTCCCGACTCTTCCTCCGACTCGTGTCTCCGACTCGTGTCTCCGACTAGTCTATCCGACTCGTCTCTCCGACTCGTGTCCCGACTCTTCTCTCCGACACGTGTCCCGACTCGTGTCTCCGACTCTTCTCTCCGACTCGTGTCCCGACTCTTCTCTCCGACTCGTGTCCCGACTCTTCTCTCCGCATCTTGTCCCAACTCTTCTCTCCAACTCGTGTCCCGACTCTTCTCTCCGCCTCGTGTCCCGACTCCTCTCTCCGACTCGTGTCCCGACTTTTCTCTCCGACTCATGTCCCGACTCTTCTCTCGGACTCTTCTCTCTGACTCTTCTCTCCGACTCGTGTCCCGACTGGTCTTCTTCTCTCAGACTGAATGAACGGATGTTTCTTACATTTCTATCAGGTGTTTTCTGTACGATGCAACAATAAACTGGGAATGCAAGTGTAGTGGTTCTCTGCTGCCCCCTGCAGCCACAACATGAGACTGCAGCATCCAACACTCCGCAGTTTGTTATTATTAGTCTCCATCAGGAGTTCAAGGTTATATCATAACGGATCAATAATAATGATCTGATCATATAATATCAAAGTAGAACTGCCCATTTTCAGAGAATTAATTAATAAATTTTGCTAAAAATTATAATTTAAATGTATTTAAATATTCAGACTACATTCTTACATTAAATTATTAATTAAATTAATTAAATAAATAAATATTTCACATTAAATCCTCCATTCTGAGTCTTTTCTCTTTCTTCTTCCTTCCTGCCAAATGATCAATTAAAACTTTAATCAATAACTGACTGAAGATGTCTGGCGAAGATTGTTTGAGTCCAATGTGATTTAAAATCAAACAACAGAATCAACATTTCAGAGACAAAACTGTTTTACTGAACTTTTATTTTCCCTAAAAAAAAACAATGTTTCACATCAATAGAAAATACAGATGTTCACACATTCACACCGACGGTTCTCTTATTTCCCATCATGCTTCACACCTGCAGATGTATGAGGTCTCGCCCTCCGAATACTGATAGTAGAAAGTAAATAAAATAAATAATATATTAATCATCTAGTCGTAGTATTGCAGCTGTGAAGCAGGAAGTCATCCCGTGACATCATCAGTTGACATCATGACAACGTGAATATCAACGTTTACTTCAGTTCACAGCGACAGAAGCTCACATTAGTCCAGAGACCAGACCAGACTACGTGGAGAAACCAGAGACTGTCTGTGGTCCAAACAACAAGGAGTGTTGATGGTGCAGCTACAATGTTACCGTAGCCTAGCACTCATCAACCAGACTCCATTCAGAAAACCAGCATTTTAAAAGTAGTTATCTTGTGGTCTTGCAGACAGACCTAACAAATCATGACTTTATCAAGCACCTCTGGATGATGTCATGATGATGTCATGAACCCAGACAGGACGGGGTCTGGGTTCCTGGTGGATCTGGGACTTCAACATGTACAAAGCAGCAATAGTGGAGGTTTCAGCTGTGATGGAGGAGACCTGGTTGGGGTCTACGTGGAGGGAAGCCCCACCTTGGGGGGCCATGAGAAGAAGGTGAACCCTCTACAGACTGTAGTCTCATATGTGCTTAGAAGTCCAACTTCAGAGATAAATAAATAATAAATATGAAGGACACCGTGCGACCGCGTAGCTGCCTATAAACTGCTTCCTGTCCCGTTCACGGACCAATCAAAGTGCATCAAAGTCTCAGCAGCAGGACGGAGACAGGAAGTGAATGTTCATCAGTTCGCATCATCGCTTTCTGCATCGCAAGCCAGCGGGCGACGACTTTGATCCCAAGATGAAGAATTATTGCATCGCAACGCATTCAAATAAAACCTTTCTATGTGAAAAGTTAAAAAAAAAAGGTTTCCGGCCGCTACGTAGATCTGTTTTCATGTTCCGCACTGAAGCTACTAATCTCTGATTTCATCTATTTCATCTTCTTTATGTCCTTCACGTCGCTAAGCCCCACCTACTTTATTCAATGGTCCAATCAGATGCTCTCATTCTCCCGATTTCAGGCAGAGGAAACCTCAGTGTAGACGGAGACGCTCAGTGGCGACAGCTGAGCTGGCAGCTAGCAGCTAACAGGGCTAACAGTGTTTACCTGAGGGTGGTGCTATGTTTCTATGACAACGGCTTCGGTTGGGTAGAATCGGCTGTGTGTGTTTGTGTGCGTATGAATAAATACAATCGATCAATATGAGAGTTTTCGATCGCCCCTGGCTTGCGACGCTCACATCCTCTAGTTAGAACGAGCTTAATGCTGAGTCATTCCTGAACTTCCTGCCGACCTCTCCCGCTCCCTCTCTCCCAGACCGATCAGGCGTTAGCCACAGAGCACATGTCCCTCTTCAGGTGTATCTGCAGGCCGCCGGCACTGGCGAAGCTGCGGGAGCACTGGGCGCAGCGGTAGGGTTTCTCCCCCAGGTGCGTGCGCTTGTGCTTCTTCATGGTGTCGCCGTCGCTGAAGGTGCGGCAGCAGTACGGGCAGCTGTACGGCCGCTCGCCCGTGTGGATTCGCAGGTGGCGCCGCAGGTTACCCCGCTGGCTGAAGCTCTTGGAGCAGAAGGTGCAGCGGTGCGGCCGCTCGCCCGTATGCGTGCGCAGGTGGCGCCGCAGGTCGGCCGACTGCGCGAAGGACTTGCAGCACCAGTCGCAGGCGTAGGTCTTCCTCTTCTGCTCCAAGTGGAGGCGGAGGCTGCTGGCCTGGCCGAACGCCTCGCCGCAGCGGGGGCAGCGGTGCACCAGCTCGGGGATGTAACCGGCGGCGTCTGTGGCTGTGGCGGTGCCGGCGACCTTCTCCTGACAGGAGTTCTTGTTTCGGTTCTGTCTGTCCGCACACACCACCACCGTCCTGGTCCGGACCCCTGCCAGGTCCTGGGCGACGTCCGTGTGGCCTTCAGGTTCACTCACTTTGTACTCCTCAGGTTCGCTTTTGATGAGGTCGGGCGCCGGGCCCCGGAGCTCCTCCCTGAGCGCAGGAACCTCGATGTGGATTTTAGGCACCGAGGCAGAGGGAGGAGTCAGGGAGGAATGAGGAGGAGGAGGAAGAGGCGAAGCTTTCCCAAACGCCTCCCTCTGAGGTTCCGGCTTCAGCAAGGGATCCCAGGGCTCAGCAGGCTTCCTGTCCTCGGGCCCCGGGGACGCCTCACTCTGGACCGTCCTCAGCTGCACGGAAACCGCCGTTTCGCCAGCTGGCGGCCGCTGGTTCACGGCGGAGTTGGACTCCTCTGAGCAGGGCCTCGGTTCTGGATCACAGGGCTGCTGCTCAGGAGACCCAAAACCAAGACTGGACCTGGTCGATCCTGGAACAACAGCCAATGCAGACGTATTAAAACATTCCACTGACACGCTAATAAACAGAATTTAGTTTCACAGTCTGTCATTTTGGGGACATTGGAGTTATTGGTAAAATAACATTTTTGAAATTTAGATTTAAAAAAGGCAAATGTTTGTGTCCATTCATACAGTAATTAATGAATTATGACGTGAAGTGTGTGAATGAAAGAAAGTTTTGTTTAAGCTAATCTCTGCGTGGATAGAACGTCACGCCAGACTCCATGCAATATACTGGCAATTTAATGTACTCTTGCTGTACGTTCCGCGTAAACCACGCGAACATACGTCATTTTAAATAATTATGTGACAACACATGTACAATGTTAATTTGGCTTGTTGCTTAATAGGTCAAGTGCTCTTCTCACTGTCAACGGTTTAGTCTATTTGAAAGGAGCTCCGCTGATGCTCGGGGTGACCGGAGGAAACAACAAAAGTCACATTTGTCACAACATTTCGACCAATTGGGTTCATGTGACGTGTGCCGAATTTAAGAGCGGATCCTTTGACCTCGAAGTCCGTATTTTGTCCAGTTAATGACGTCAATTCGCTGCGTGAGTATCAAACTAGGTGTTTGTCAGCGCGGTTCGGTATCGGAACGCCGTTGTCCCCTCGGCGCTATAGCGGACTAGCTCGGCCCTTACTCAGCCACTCCGTCTCGGCCTCCAGGAGCAGGATGTCCCGCAGCTGCCTCCTGAGGCTCTCGTTCTCCCGCTTGGTCCTGGCGGTCTCCTCCCGGTACTCGGTCACCGTGTCCTCCACCACGTCCAGGATCTCCTTCACCACCACCGTCAGCCGCTCCGTCACGTAGGCGTTCAGTAGCTGGAGTTTGGTCATCTTGGAAAACCATAAACAGCTGCATCCACACCGGAAACCGAGGAGGAGGAGGACAACAACACAAGCGAAACAGGAAACAGCTCATGCCGTTGTCCATCGACACGCCGTGTTCCTTCAGAATAAAAGCACGTCCATACAATCCACAGGAACGGGAGAAGAAGGGACGTTCCCGCTCAAATCAGCCTAGCCGGGACGGTCAGAGCGGCAGCCATTTTTATGTGTATTGCCATAGCAATCATGCAGTGATTCACTTATGTATAAAGTAAACCTAATTGTGGCCGTGGACGTAGTCATGGTGACGTCACCACCATGGCAAGATGGCGTCGCGGTAACGTCACTCCGTTTTCTTTAACAGCTAACTCAAATTCAGAGCTTCCAAATATCACCCGACTATTTCACAACTCGAGGATAATTTAAGTTGAGTATTTTTTTTATCATAGTTCAAAGTTTTTATTGACTATTTCGGATTTGAATCCCGGCTAAATGTAGCTGCTAACACGCTGCTAACACTTCCGCTAACCTAACGGTTGTTTTCTGTCGGTAGTCTTCAGTTGACCCACATACTCTTGATACTGGACAACGAGGGGGATGTTTGCCGCACTGTGTACTCGTACGCCAAGAAGGCTTTGCAGGAGCGAGCAAGAGTGCTCAGACCCGGACCCGGTCTCGGACCCACGCTGGACCCGGACCCCGCCCTGACCCCGACCCCAAACCACTGGACTCAACTAGCAAACTTCACTGGAAAAGATGGTTGAATGGAGCTCTACTGACTTACACATCAAAGTCATCCGAATAAATCAGCTTATCATGTAAAATATAATGATGTATAATTAACAAGTCAAGTTTATTTGTTGTATATTTTTATTTTATTTCGTAAGACAGGCGTGGACTCAATGTGTTTAAAAAAAATGGGTAAAGATCAAACGTGACAAAACATAACATAAGAAGGAATAATTATACCAACAATAATAATTATTATTAATATGAATAATATTAGTATTATTATTTAAAGGGGAATAATAATAATAATGGTGTGTTAACCACACAATTTAATCTTAACTAAAAGCTTGTGAGAATGATGATTTTGAATTGTTCTTTTATAAATAATACAGACATGGTGGAGAGGACTAGAGAGGTCCAGAGAGGACCAGAGAAATCCAGGGAGGACCAGAGAAGTCCAGAGAGACTGAGGAGACAAGAACCTGTAGTTTTGATGCAGTTCCTCCCGCTGACCACCGGATGGCAGTGAAGTTAACAGTCGGTAGGAAACATTTAAAAATAAAACAACTAAACAAGACATTATTCTGTGCAACGCTGAGGGAATAATTATGAGTGGTCATAATGTGAACAATGTTAGTGTTTATTCTCTGTTTCAGATGATCAAATTGTTGAGGTATTGATCCGTGGATATGGATCGTGGTTCTGCGTTCCTCCTGCTGGACGGTGACTGCTGCTTTGTTGGGATTGTGCTCCGTCAGCAGAATCTCTGCAGGATGGGTACACCAACGAGGTGCAGCAAGTACACCACAGTTAACCAGGACCATACAGGAAATGTGCTCGCATTCCTTCAAAATGAAAGTATTTTTAAGATCACCACAAAATACACAGCCTATTTATAATAATACAAACCGATATATTTTTTTCTAAATTCTTTAAACAGTCACATCATTAAATATATTTTTGAAATCTTGCAGATTTGTGGACCCCAGCAAGCCTTTATTTTGAAAGTCTTTGACAGGCACTGCTTTTAGCTCCAGTGAGCTTCACACTGGTGGAAGATGGAGATGAAAGAAGCTACTATAACACACACACATACACACACACACACACACACACACACACACACACACACACACCCCCACCCCTCCCTTCCCTTCTCTTGCAGTGGAGCAGAGAGCTGCTGCAGCAACGTCCCACCACTCTGCATCACCACAGAGCAGCCCATCAATAATCAATAACCCTTAAGAGATAATCCACCATCTTTCATACGGACCTCCAGCAGCTCGTCTCACCAAAAAGACTCTGTGGGTTTTTTTTCCAGCCGCAGCTTCGTGTTGGTGGATCTGTGCCTCCTGTATCTGCTGCAGCAGAGACACCATGAACACCAGCCTGCAGCTGCCTGTAGACTAGGACCAGGTGAGAACCAGGACCAGGTGAGGACCAGGACCAAGTGAGAACCAGGACCAAGTGAGAACCAGGACCAAGTGAGACCAGGACTAGGTGAGACTTGAAACGTGCTGCGGCGGCTGCATCTTGGTGGGTGTGTCACCGCCTGCAGTTTGATGGCACAAACCTGTAATTGTGTGTAAAAGACGGCGTGTTGCTTTAATTGACTCTGCTTTCTGGGTTCGAGCGGCCAGGGGGTTCGAGCGGCCGAGGGTTCGAGCAACCGGGGGTTCGAGCAACCGGGGGTTCGAGCCCGCGTGTCGTGTTCGGCGGTGTGATTCTGTGGAGGAACGCTGCTCTCCGGTTGTCGCCGCATTCAGAAATCTCACATGAAATAACAAACCAGAGCCGCGTCACCAGAACACGTGTTCTCATTTCATTTAGGATTTATTGTCTTTTATTCAGATCAATAAAGTAGTTGAGGGTGCGACCAAGACGTTTATTGGTTGTAGTACATTAACTCAAGTACATGTCTGAGGTACTTTGCTTCAGTACTTTCCTTTTGTGCTATTTGCTACTTCTACAGATTCAGTTAATTTACACATGTTTACCAAACATATAAAAAGCTTATAAAATATCGTCTGTTATGAATGTATTTATTGATCACATTTGTACACCAATCAATAAGTCAATGGATCAATCAGTGGATTGACAGAAAATTAGTGGGAAACTATTGTGATGGTTTAAGGTTTTTTTTTAATGTATTTTCTTTATATTACAACTTTTACTTGTAATATAGTGCAGAAGTTAAAATATACAAAAAATATGAAATAAATGATGAAATAAAATGTTGGATTTATAATCTTGAAACAAGTTGAACTGCAGAATATTTATTTATTTATTAAATCAAATGGCAGAAGAAATGAAAAGAGCTGCGACACAAAAATGTAAAGTTCATGAGAAAACTGATTAGTTGTGTTCAAAATAGAAAATTGGTTTTATTGGCTTACAGAAACATAAGGTGCCAATTAATTAATGGCAGCCTTTCAATAAATCTGTAGATTTTATTAGATTAATATCATGTTCATATAATCAAAATATTATTTTAATATATGATTCTATTAATATAATAATTATAATATAAAATACATTATTTTGCCAAAGTCGTTTCTTCTAGAATAAACATCAGATGATGTTGTGGACGACACTGTTAATTGGTTAACACTTAGTCATCGTTAATTTGAAGAACGTTTACTGCAGACGGCAGCTGAAACTTTACATCACTGCAGTAGTCGGGTCCTTTACTGCAGTAAAAGTACAACACTGGTAAGGAACTAAAGTAAAATTTCTCCTGAAGTAAGGTATTATCAGCTTAATGTACTTACTCTAAAGAGTATTGATTGTAGAATTAAGCGGAAAATAAATACTCATAGTACAAGTACCTTGAATTGTTACTGAATTACAGTACTTGAGTACTTCCACCAAACTGAAGTAAATCCAGACATACTTGTTCTTTGCGTAAATACTTCTTCCTACTTCTCTTTCTACATCTCAGATGTAAATGTAATTTTACTACGCATGACTGCAGTTTTATTTAACAAGGGTTTTAAAAACTACTGAACATATAAAATACTTATCGGGATGTGAATCACTTGTTTTTTTTTCTTCCCGGTGTGGAAGCGTTTGACCTCACGACGATCAGCTGTTCGCTGATCAGCTGATCTCTTTATCTCAGGATAATTTCTTCGTGTCGATCGATGATAAAAGATCTGCAGTGAGGAAGCTGCTGCTGCATCGCCTCCTTGCTGCTGCAGCGCTGCACGAACAAATATATGTACATGTATAAAATTTAATTTAAATGAAAAAGGATTCATATAAACTGTTAATTCCTATTAAAACATCAATTTTTATTTTTTAATAAATTATTATTTATTTTAAATGTCAGATTGTGTTTTGTGTGTAAGAAGTTTATTTTTTAAAGATTTCATTATTTATTTAACCAGGTTTGTCCCGTTGAGATTAAAAAAGGGAGACCTGGTCAAAACAGTCAGCAGCAAACGTAGAGAGATAAAGTTGTGGAACGTTTACTACAAGGACCTTTTAATCTGATGGTTGCCGACGGCTACCGATGACGAGCGTTAGCTACCGATGACGAGCGTTAGCTACCGATGACCCCCGGGAGATCCGAACTGCATGAAGCCTCATATTTATGGTCGTCCATATTGTGAAGTATGCCAGCCAATCAGTGAAGAGCCCTCTGACCCTCTTCCAGAGCGCCCGGCCGTCAGCTCTTCTTCAACTCTTCGTCTTCCCGTCTCATGGCCACCAGTCCCAGCACCGCCCAGCCAACCAGCAGCAGCATGGAGGAGTCCCAGCAGCCAATCAGCACGCAGCAGGAAGGAGAGGCCGACCTAGCCGCTGTGACCGCTCAGCCAACCAGCGCAGAGGAAGTGGCCCCGCCCCCGACAACAGATGCTCCTGATGCCAATCAATCGGAGGAGATGGATCACCTGACAGTGATCAGTGACACCATGGAGACCAGTAAACACTTCTTCTTCTTCTTCTTCTTCTTCTTCTTCTTCTTCTTCTCCTTCTCCTTCTTCCACTGAAAACAATACAAACAACGTATCTTAAGAACCCCGTTGAGTTTCTTGCTGACTTCCTGTTGACTCCTCCCCCTCCAGGTAACGGCGTTGCCCCCGTGATCGTGGACTCCGCCCCTACAGTGGCCTCCGTGTCGCCCATGCTCCACGCTAAGCCCGGTGGCCACGGTAACGGCCGACCCGGTCTGAGCAGCCGGTCCGGCTCGGTGGCGGAGGGCTCCCCGAGGCCCTCGCTCTCCCGCCGGCCCAGCGCCCTTCCGGAGGCCTCCGGGGACGGGTCCAAGCCGCGGGACTACCTGATCCTCGCCATCCTGTCCTGCTTCTGCCCGCTGTGGCCCATCAACATCGTGGCGCTCACCTTCTCCGTGATGGTACGACCTCGCAGAGCCGCCATGGAACCGGTTTACGCAGAGTTGTGGTTCTGATCTTCCTCTCCGTTCTCCCCGTTCAGTCTCGTAACAGTCTGCAGCAGGGCAACCTGGACGGAGCTCGCCGCCTGGGCCGCAACGCCATGGTGCTGTCCGTTGTCTCCATCCTGGGAGGGATCGCCATCATCGCCGCCGGCATCGCCCTCAACTGGGGACGTGAGTAACGTCTGGATTCTCCCATTAAATGTCTCCATGGAGACCGTAGCATCAGAGCAGAAAGGCATTGAGCTGCCTGCAACAACCACCATGTTCTGTTCTCCTCTGAGAACATAACATGCTGGTGTTTCTCTTCATAAGCTGTTATAACAAAGGTAAACAAACATCTGTGACTTTCTGTCTGCAGTGATTTTAAAATCCTGATCCCGACCGACTCGCCGACTTCCCCTCCTGAAGGAAACCCAGACCTCCTCCCGTCCTTTGCTGTTGTTTCTCGCTGCACGACAAGCATGGTCCGCCTGCCGCTCTACCTCCGACGCCATACCACACTTCTGGATATCACTTTTTCTGCCAGCGTTGCCATGGAAACACGTGTCTCCGTTGGGAACGGGATCGTTCTGACCTCTGAATGAGTCTCCATGCAAACTGGACTTTCTGATGCTAAACAAGTTGAGTTGGTGTTTTAGTCGGATGGACATCAAATCTTCTTCCTGTTGGTGGACGAACACGCACTTATGATGTCATCGGTCCACCGACGTTCAGGCTTTCTGTCATCAACTCTTCTAACGTACACAAAGTCATTTTAACTCTTCCGTCCGTGTTCAGACTCAAACCAACGTCCGTCTTTAAAACACAAATATAAAGTTGAAATAAACGGGAGGAAATTAATCCCCAACAGACTCACTATGACTTTGTCGGGGACTACTTCCAGTGGCGGATTAATCCATGTTTGGTGCAGTGAGGCTCATTGACGAGGTTTTACTTATTTAACTACAGTAATAACTTTATTTTTCAAATATTTTCCACACATTTTAAATATGAATTACAATTATTAGTAGCAATTTATGATTTTTTTCGTTTTACATATTTTTCAAATTTTTTAAATATGAATTAGTTATTTGTTTAAAACTGTATTTTTTCACTCATTAAAAGCATTCATTTAAATCATTTAGTTAAATGTTTCCAGATATTTTCACTACTTTCTCACCACATATTTTACCTGTGAAAAATATGATTATTATTAAAATATGTGTTGAAAAAATTGTGAAAAATGTCCCCCAAAAAATAGGGAAAACTATTGATACATTTGTGAAACATGTAGTGAAAAATATCCCCAAAACATCCAGAAGTTTGTATTAAAATAGGTGAAATATTGAAATTAAGCTGTTGTTGGTTTGCGTCTGAACGTCACCAGCGTTTCTCTTCATCTCACTGCATTGGTCACATGTTCCTTCCATATGATCCTTTCAGTCTAAAAGCCTGTCCAACGTTGACGTTGAGCCTGTGAACTTCTGGGGGCTGATGGGAAATGGTGTTTGTTGGAGGCTGCTTAAAAACACACAACACAACATCAGGACGTTTTTCAGAGAAAACCTTCATCTCTCTCCGTTGACGAACGAACATATTTTATTCTGAAAGGAGGTACCATGTGGGGGGGGGGGGGGGTGCATAGGAAGGGGCGTGGCTTCGCCTCTATTGCATTGTGGGACATCGAGAGCAACACACTTCATTTTCCAGTGGGGATATGTCCTCACAAGCTGTGTAGCAGAAGTTGGGACACAGTACCAGTAGTATTACTAGTACCAGTGGTAATACTAGTATTACTAGTACCAATATTATTAGTAGTACCATTAGTATAACTAGTACCAGTAGTATTACTAGAACTTACTAGTACCAGTAGTATTACTAGAACTTACTAGTACCAGCAGTATTACTAGTACCAGTAGCATTACTAGACCTTACTACTAACAGTAGTAGTTCTAGTAATTACTAGTACCAGTAGTATTACTAGAACTTACTAGTACCAGCACTATTACTAGTACCAGTAGTATTACTAGAACTTACTAGTACCAGCAGTATTACTAGTACCAGTAGCATTACTAGACCTTACTACTAACAGTAGTAGTTCTAGTAATTACTAGTACCAGTAGTATTACTAGAACTTACTAGTACCAGCACTATTACTAGTACCAGTAGTATTACTAGACCGTGCTAGTAGTATTTCTAGTACTTACTAGTACCAGTAGTATTATTAGTACCGGTACTAGTAGTATTTCTAGTACTTACTAGTACCAGTAGTATTATTAGTACCAGTAGTAATACTAGTACCAGTTGTACTAGTAGTATGACTAGTAACAGTTGTATAACTAGTAGTTACTAGAACCAGTAATATTGTACCAGCAATGATACTAGTACCAGTAGTATGACTGGTACCAGTAGTATTACTAGTACTAGTGATACCAGTAATATTATAAGTACCAGTAGTAATACCAGTAATGCTAGTAGAAATACTAGTACCAGAAGTATAACTAGTACTTACTAGTACCAGCTCACCACTGAAGAAGCACTTCCCTGTTTATTGCTGAGTCATGTCAACATGTTGACATTAAACTGCTGTTTAACAGCTTCACGTTCATCGATCCCCATCGTCGTGACAACGGCGACTCAGCCTTTTCTCAGCCTGGGTGTGACGCGGTGCGTTCACTGACCAGCGGTGAATGTGAGCCTGCTGACTGGAACCGGCTGAGCGGTCTTTTATTACCTGCATGTTTACAGTATTTATCCCAGAATGCTTTGAGGCAGACCGGAGCCTCGGCTAGCGCCGCCTGCTAACCGAGTAGCTCTTTGTAAAAACATAATAACTCTTCTCGTCGCCATGGAGACGTCTTTTTTTGTTTCGTTTGTTTGAGAGCATGTCGCTGCTAAAACGTTTTGCACCAATCAGAGGTCAGGTGCAGAGGTGGGCGGGGCTTAAGTCCACCTCCACCTGCACTGTATGTAGCATGTTTACTAACCACATTATGCAAGCCAGCGTAGGAATGCTCGCTTCCCCCGGGTCTCGCTGTGGTGGTCCCGGTTCAGGTCTCGTCTTTGGGTCAGGTCTCGCTGCGGTGGTCCTGGGTCAGGTCTCAGTCCTGGTCCAGGTCCTGGTTTTGATCACCTGGTTTCACGTTGATGTTTCTAACTGACTGTTAACCTTTCCCTTGTTTTCCTCGCGGTGATTCTGACGTTAACAGGGTTTTAATAATCCCGATGTTTCTGTGAGTCTGTAAATAATGCGACGGCTGTGGTCCGAGGACAGGAAGTAGATGTCTGAAGGCCTTCACATGCCGACGGGGGGGATTCAGGTCAGACCGCCGGCGACGGCTGCAACACTTTTTAATAAAAGGATTGAACGGATTCTCTCTTCTGCTCGCCGCCGCCAATAAAGCTCGATCCTGATTGGTTGACACTCAGAAACCACAACGTCACCTTTTGGCCGCGTGGCATTCCTGTGTTCCGCCTGCGAAGGCCTGAAGAATCGTTTTCAGATGAATATTCGTGTAAATATTAAATGTGACGAAGGAAATGCCCCCAAAAAAAGCACAAAATAACACGTATGTAGGATTTAACAACTTTAACATCTGATGTTTGTTACCATGGAGACGCCTGTCAGCCTCCATACACGGGAACGACCTGACCTGATATTTATACAGCCGTCCCAGTGCAGGACCAGGACCAGTATGAGTCCCGTACTGTATTCTGGTCCTGCTGGTGACAAGCTTCATGTTTAAAAAATATATATATATGTTGGTCTTCTGCAGAATGTTTTTCTGAACTTCCTGTCTGGATTCTTTTGTTTCCTGTTTCCTCATTTTCATTTATTTTTCTATTAACTCCTCCCGATGACCGGCTCTTTGTATTTTTATATTTATTATATTTCCATCACCTTTTTGTATCCCCATGACAACAAAGCTGCTGTGTGTTGACGCTCGGTGTCAGCTGCTTCCTGCTCGCTCTTTTTTGAAACGCTGCGGCGTGTTAGCATGATAGTCGTCAGTCGTGAGCCGCTCACACCGGACCGCCGCCGCCACCGCCGTGCATGAATGTTGAGATTTATAATATAGTGTGAGTTGATTATGGACTATTAGTCATGTTTGAAGGGAATAAATCCCAGTTCAAAAACCATCTCCTCCCAGTCTGCAGCCTCATCAATCGCCATGACGACAGTAATGATGGAAGTAATATGAGATTTTTATTACATCCTAAATCCTTCCTCATATATATGTGTATATATATATAGGCCTAAATATGAATGTTGATGTTGTTTTTAATCCTAAAGTCTGTTCTGCTCAAATTGAGCGGCCCATGAGAGTCAGCTGATCAGGCATGTTAATCAGGCGTCCTCCACCTCGATTTCAGAAAAGTGAAGCTGAGGTAGAAGTGCCTTAAAGCTGCGTTCTCTCTGCTGGCCACCAGGGGGCGACTCCTCTCTGGTTGTATAGAAGTCTATAAGAAAATGGTCCTACTTCTCTCTGCTGGCCACCAGGGGGCGACTCCTCTCTGGTTGTATAGAAGTCTATGAGAAAATGGTCCTACTTCTCTCTGCTGGCCACCAGGGGGCGAGTCCTCTCTGGTTGTATAGAAGTCTAAGAGAAAATGGTCCTACTTCTCTCTTGATGTATTATCTCAGTAAACATTGTAAACATGAGTTTATGGTCTCAATCTCTAGTTTCAAGTCTTCTTCAATCCAGCAAGATGTTCATTTAGTACATTATGGTCCATTTAGAGTCCACCAGACCAGAAAGCAGGGGATGCTTAGGGGGCGGGGCTTACCTGCTAATTGACAGGTCTCTACCACGCTACCAATGCTAGTTAGCTACTAAGATGACTCTTAGCTGTAAAGTTGACCTTGAATCAAGAAGCTAACTTTGTTAGCAGCTTCACACCAGAATCCACATGGATCCAGATCCACCCGTCGTTCCTCCGCAGTCCAAATATGGTCACTTCCTTCCACTGGTTGCAAAATGTCCAAGATGACGACGGCCAAAATGCTGAACTGGATGCTTCAGAACCCTGACGGGTGACGTTGTCATGACGACGTCCACTTCTGCTGTTGAGCCGACTTCCTGTCAAAGTTCACTTGTGCCATTTAAGTCGATATTAGGTAAATATAAATGCCATTTCATTCTTCAAATATAGAATACATACAAACAAACATTTATTTATTTATGTCTTTATTTAATATTGAAAGAAAGGCAATAACTAGAATTATTTTATTATTATTATTACAAACATGAAACGTGATTTGCAGCAGGAATC
Organism: Eutrigla gurnardus; assembly: GCF_963514095.1. Lineage (NCBI taxonomy): Eukaryota > Metazoa > Chordata > Actinopteri > Perciformes > Triglidae > Eutrigla > Eutrigla gurnardus. Next base: position 2,488,772 of record NC_139931.1, read on the forward strand.
TTCGTTAAAAGCTCTCAGCCAGCAGGAAATGCTTTTATTTTCGTCAATGTTTTTGTTCCCAAGGTTTTCTTTGCTTTTAACGTGACAAACCAAAACACAGAAGGAAAGGAGAGAGAGAGAGAGACGCAACGACGGATCTTCACCCTGTTTCAAGGACAAGAGGTTGTCACGGCAACCATCGGCAAGGGAGCAAGAGGCAGCATAGGCAGCGAGGATGCTGGGATTGCAAAGAGAGGTCTGATTCCTCACTGTTCATAAAAGACTGTGTGTGTGTGTGTGTGTGTGTGTGTGCGCTTTATTTGAATTTTAGATTCTTATGAATTATTGAGAGATTTCACCGCTGAGGAGATCAGAGCAGGAGGAGGAGGGGGGAGGAGGGGTGGAGAAGCTGCAGGATGAGTAGATAGATACTGATAGAGAAGAAGCAGAATGAAAGTGTGTGGGTGGAGGAGGAGGAGGAGGAGGAGGAGGGAGGGAGGTGTATCTGCAGGAAAAGTCATCAGACACAGAGCAAAAAGAAGAATAAAACAAGATTTATATAGATGCAGGTGGGGGGAGCGTTGTGTCATAATGCAGCTAAGGAGGAGCATATATATATATATATATATATATGCTCCTATGCTCCTCCTATTCCTCACCCTCTTCTCCTCTGCTATATTCATCTAATCATCAGAAGTAAACATCTCATCAACTACTAATCAATGTCTCACCTTGGACACAAACTGATGGAGTCACATTGCTCAGGCAGGAGAACCAGCAGATGCTATACCCCGTCGCAAGTCCTCCAGGATTCCTGAAAGGTTGCTGCCGAAGCTCAAGGAGGACATGGACCTGATGATGCAATTGGGCATCATTGAAATGTCAACCAGCGAGTGGTGCAGCCCCATTGTGTTGGTCCCAAAGAAGGACGGGTCACTGAGGTTCTGCATCGACTTCAGAGGTTCAGATACCTGAATGCGGTGTTGAGGTCCAAGTCTTATCCGATGCCCCGCATTGACGAGCTGCTGGAACGAGTGGGGAATGCAGCCTTCATTTCCACCTTGGACTTGAGCGAAGGGTACTGGCTACCTGCCTACCTGGACTCAAACACCCGTCTCACAGCATGGTACCTGTCCCTCCTATGAGTTCACAGTCCAGTACCGAGCGGGGCAAGACAACCTGGCAGACTGTCCCTCCACATGAGAGTTGAGGTACTGTACTCCTGGGAGAGGGGGGAAGGAAATGTGACGACGGACTGCCGTTACGTCGGTCATAAATCAGACGGGTGTGTAGAAGGGATTAGGGGTTTTACTTGGCCACCGAGCCAAGTGGGCCACAATTGCAGTAGTTGGGACAACATAATCTGTGAGGCGAACAGAATGTGGAATGTGTGTGTGAAGCATAAAATGTACCTGCTGCTTCTCTTCCTCCTAGGGTGTGTCCCGACAAAGGAGTGCCGAGGGTGCACACATCCTTTATTAGATCCGCTTGGTGAGCGGGATGAACCAAGAAGAGAGTAGGTAGAGGGGAGTTTGATTGGTGGGTTTAAAGGTTTATTTATTGTATGTTTAGGGGGTGAAGGAAAGGTAATGGTGCATGCCAATTAGGTAAAGGAGGTGCTGGGGGTATTTAAGCGGGTCATTTGGGGGAAGATGGTGTTGAGTGAGGATGTGCGTGAAACCTGTTGTGTTGAATGTAAAATCAAGAAATGTCACGGGCTGAACATCATCTGACTGGGTCTCCTCATTCTGGGCGTCGCGACCACTCGGGTGACCTGACACTATTACTTGCAAAATTCCATATACATAAATCTAAATGTACAATTCATAAACTATTTTTAATTTTCAAAAATAAGTTCAAATAACACATTAGGTCAATTTTAAATTCTAAAAACAAAAAATTAAGCTATGAATCCATCCACTGATCTATCTACTTGCAGGAAACGAGGAGAGAGCCAACGGTGTCGAGGTCAAGTGGCAGCAGCCGAGGAGGGAAGGAGAGTCGAAGGAAGCGCAACGTGGTATCATTTCAGCCATTTCACAAAAGTGCAGGACAACGTTGAGACTGCTGATAGGCAGCCAATGACAGGCAGCCAATGACAGGCAGCCGGGCTCAAGAGAAGCGGTGAAGCAGATAAGTACGCCCACATACTCATTCCCGGCACGGCAGGAAGGACTCTGAGCCAGAGAATGAGTCTGAACTTCCAGAGAAGCGACGTCCTGTATGCTGGCATGTTTCCAGTGAAGCGGGAGGCGGGACGTGACTCTGGAATTTGATTCTTGATCGTGTCTCAGGAATTTATAGACAGTTGCTCATTTCTTTTATGGCCATAGTTTTTTTTATTGTCATTATTAATCAGGGTTGGTACAGGTGCTTGAATGTTAGTGTGGTGTTTTCAAGGTTTGAACAGTGCTTGGATTTAGAAAAAGGTCTTGAAATGTGTGTTCTATGTGATGTCATCTATGATAGAACAGAGAAAAGAAGATCTCCATATTTGAGGGACTGAAAACAGCATTTCAAATATATATTTTCATGTATCAACTGTAGTTCACCTTTAGAAGAATGTGTGTGTCACTGCCAGCTGGCCGACACTTCTGGGAACTTAATCATTTACACAAAGTAAACACGAGCAAGTCAAGGAGGTCCTCTGTAGACCGCCTTGTTGTGGACGCAGCTCAGCTCGGTCTTCATGGTCTTCAACAGACGCCGCGGATCCCAAATCAGCTGAATTATGACTATAATCAGCTGATCCGATCTATTAGACAAATCCCACTGTTGATACATAAACATAAATATGAAGCAATGTCAAACCCAAAATCAAGTCTTTATTCTGGTCCCTGATTGGCTGCTGGCTGTGACTGGTTGGCTGTCTGTGCTCTTACTCCCCAAACTGGATGGGTAAGTGATGACATCACAAAGGGGGCGGTGGCTCCACAGACCAAATATATAGAGATGAAATGACAAACAGAGTAACTGGATTTCTGACCACAGGACCAGCAGTCCTACAGGACCAGCAGACCACAGTACCAGACCAGCAGACCTACCAGCAGACCACCATGTCCGGCACCCTTCCTGATCCCGGTGAGACCCCCTGCTGCTGTTTATATTCCTGTAGTTTCTATTGGGTTTGTGACTTCATGTTTATCCTCCACTACGTTACGACAGCTTTTACATGTTGGCTCAAAGATTCCTTCACAGATGAAATCATGAAATAGAACGTTTCCATTTTAAATTCATGATTCACATCTTAATACTAAAATCTACATGATTCCTGACACGAATTTTACATTAATTTTTATGTTGCTCAGCAAAACCAACCCCTGACCCCCGACCCCCACCTGACCCCCACCTGACCCCCATCTGTTCCCTCTTTGTTTCCTGTGTGTTTCCTGTTTCCTGTGGATGTTAGACTTTCACCGTTGATGACTGATGATGTTTAAATTGTCCAACAGCGTCCGAGCTGAGGATCGTCCTGGTGGGAAAGACGGGAGGCGGGAAGACCTCGGTCCTGAACGCCCTCATGGGGAGACCTGGACTAGAGAAGCCATCTGCTTCCTCACAGACCACAGAGTGCAGCGTGGAGACGATGACGCTCTATGGCCAAAACCTGGTGGTAGTGGATACTCCGGGTGTGATGAACACAGAGAAGACGACGGACGACATAAAGAAGGACATCGTGGGAACCGTGATGAACGCTGCTCCTGGTCCTCACGTCTTCCTGCTGGTCCTGAAATGTGGCCGTATCACAAACTTGAAACCATATGAAGTCATTCAGACCATTTTTGGTGAAGAATCCAAACGTTTCACTCTGGCCGTGCTCACCTGTATGGACGACAAGGATGAAGCAAGGATGAAAGAAATGGATAAAGCGGTGAAGAAATCCCGCCTCTATGACTTCGTTGTCGGACACCATTTCTTACACCTGAAGGACGGCAGGCTCGGGGAGCAGGTGTCCGATCTCCTGAAGAAGATCAACAAGCTGTATGAAGAAAACAACCGGCAGAATTACACCAACGGCATGCTGAAGGAGGCACAGGAAGTCATCCAAAGGGAGAAAGAAAAAGGTGAAAAGGTTGATGTCACCAACTACCTGGTTGACCAGGTGTCTGGTTACCTAGGTGGAGTTATCGGTGACGAGGTGGCCAAGAAGCTGATCAAGGCTGTCGACAAAATGCTTGACAAAGTCGTGGAATTATCACTGAAGTGAATCGTCCACAATCAGCTGAAGATTCAACAACATGACAAATGTTTTCTAGCGTTTGTTTTTCACACAGAGAGATTCGTCTCAAACTGCTTCACCTTTTTGTTCTTTTCAATATCAGAAATCATCAAACGCTGAGAGACGTTCAGAGTGAAACACTTCTTTGGTACAATGATGTCGAGCTGTGAACTGCAACAGAGCCGTCTATTGGGGTCGATCAGGGTTTATTGGGGTCTATCAGGGTCTATATTGGGACAAGACAAATATTGGTGTGTGGGGCTTGAAATGATTTTAAATGCAACATAATCACCAGCAAATAAAAGATGATGCAAACTAACCTGTGCAGTGTTTATTAATTTTACCGTATTATATTTAGCAGAAGGATTTCATGTGTGTGTGTATATGATGTATGATGAAGTCCTCTACAGACCACCACCCTACTGGATCCAGCAGTTGAGACGCTGCAGGGTCCTGAAGATCATTATTGAATAAACCTCAAAAACTTCAATTTATAATTGTTTAATTCTTATGGATCGCAAAAATTGATTTGATCAATTCATTGATTAATTAATCACTTTTCAAGCAAAACAGCCAAATATTCTGAAGTTTCAGCCTCTTACAGTGGAGCTGAAATGAAAGATGCCCTTCTCACCCTTTTAGATCACATCCCTCGTCTTCTGGACTTATTTAACACCATCAACCAGTCTAACCAGTGACGTCATGACGCCCGCCATCAACCAATCACAGCTAGAGCAGGCCATTTTTCAACCATCAAATCAAATTCCTGCCAGCCTTATGTCCCGCCTCCTGTTTCACTGTCAATATGTCGCCATACCTGAAAGTTACCATGGTAACACAAGTATCTCTGGGTTTCGATCTCTACTTACCGTTGAGGCAAGTCACTTCCCTGAGCGTTAACGCCAGAGTTATTTCCTGTCTGTGTTAGTCTGTGTGAGTCTGTGTGGGCCAGGAACAGAGACAAATCTGCACGATATCGCCACAGAAAAAACAGAAGTAGTCTGATGTAGATGACAGGGACTTAGGGTTTAAAGATGCTTAGAACCTGGTTATGTAAATGTGTCTTAAAGTGATAGCGTATCTAATTCCTCTCTCCATTAGATGACCTGCAGGTCAAAAGAATGCACTTTAATTACACCAGTTATGACCTGTAGATTGGTTCAATCAGAGTGTGATTCTGCTGAGTCATGTTTCTGTCATGTATGTAAAAAATCTATGAAAAATGAGGATAATGTCTGTAAAAAAATCAAAAAGATAAATGGGTTGTACAGAAACACTAATAGACTGGTTACCTGTCTGTCTCTACATGTCAGCCCTGTGATAGACTGGTTACCTGTCTGTCTCTACATGTCAGCCCTGTGATAGACTGGTTACCTGTCTGTCTCTACATGTCTCCCTGTGATAGACTGGTTACCTGTCTGTCTCTACATGTCTCCCTGTGATAGACTGGTTACCTGTCTGTCTCTACATGTCTCCCTGTGATAGACTGGTTACCTGTCTGTCTCTACATGTCAGCCCTGTGATAGACTGGTTACCTGTCTGTCTCTACATGTCTCCCTGTGATAGACTGGTTACCTGTCTGTCTCTACATGTCAGCCCTGTGATAGACTGGTTACCTGTCTGTCTCTACATGTCAGCCCTGTGATAGACTGGTTACCTGTCTGTCTCTACATGTCAGCCCTGTGATAGACTGGTTACCTGTCTGTCTCTACATGTCTCCCTGTGATAGACTGGTTACCTGTCTGTCTCTACATGTCTCCCTGTGATAGACTGGTTACCTGTCTGTCTCTACATGTCTCCCTGTGATAGACTGGTTACCTGTCTGTCTCTACATGTCAGCCCTGTGATAGACTGGTTACCTGTCTGTCTCTACATGTCAGCCCTGTGATAGACTGGTTACCTGTCTGTCTCTACATGTCAGCCCTGTGATAGACTGGTTACCTGTCTGTCTCTACATGTCTCCCTGTGATAGACTGGTTACCTGTCTGTCTCTACATGTCTCCCTGTGATAGACTGGTTACCTGTCTGTCTCTACATGTCAGTCCTGTGATAGACTGGTTACCTGTCTGTCTCTACATGTCTCCCTGTGATAGACTGGTTACCTGTCGGTCTCTACATGTCAGCCCTGTGATAGACTGGTTACCTGTCTGTCTCTACATGTCTCCCTGTGATAGACTGGTTACCTGTCTGTCTCTACATGTCAGCCCTGTGATAGACTGGTTACCTGTCTGTCTCTACATGTCAGCCCTGTGATAGACTGGTTACCTGTCTGTCTCTACATGTCTCCCTGTGATAGACTGGTTACCTGTCTGTCTCTACATGTCAGCCCTGTGATAGACTGGTTACCTGTCTGTCTCTACATGTCAGCCCTGTGATAGACTGGTTACCTGTCTGTCTCTACATGTCTCCCTGTGATAGACTGGTTACCTGTCTGTCTATACATGTCTCCCTGTGATAGACTGGTTACCTGTCTGTCTCTACATGTCTCCCTGTGATAGACTGGTTACCTGTCTGTCTCTACATGTCAGCCCTGTGATAGACTGGTTACCTGTCTGTCTCTACATGTCTCCCTGTGATAGACTGGTTACCTGTCTGTCTCTACATGTCAGCCCTGTGATAGACTGGTTACCTGTCTGTCTCTACATGTCTCCCCGTGATAGACTGGTTACCTGTCCGTCTCTACATGTCTCCCTGTGATAGACTGGTTACCTGTCTGTCTCTACATGTCTCCCTGTGATAGACTGGTTACCTGTCTGTCTCTACATGTCTCCCTGTGATAGACTGGTTACCTGTCTGTCTCTACATGTCTCCCTGTGATAGACTGGTTACCTGTCTGTCTCTACATGTCGGCCCTGTGATAGACTGGTTACCTGTCTGTCTCTACATGTCTCCCTGTGATAGACTGGTTACCTGTCTGTCTCTACATGTCAGCCCTGTGATAGACTGGTTACCTGTCTGTCTCTACATGTCAGCCCTGTGATAGACTGGTTACCTGTCTGTCTCTACATGTCTCCCTGTGATAGACTGGTTACCTGTCTGTCTCTACATGTCTCCCTGTGATAGACTGGTTACCTGTCTGTCTCTACATGTCTCCCTGTGATAGACTGGTTACCTGTCTGTCTCTACATGTCTCCCTGTGATAGACTGGTTACCTGTCTGTCTCTACATGTCGGCCCTGTGATAGACTGGTTACCTGTCTGTCTCTACATGTCTCCCTGTGATAGACTGGTTACCTGTCTGTCTCTACATGTCAGCCCTGTGATAGACTGGTTACCTGTCTGTCTCTACATGTCAGCCCTGTGATAGACTGGTTACCTGTCTGTCTCTACATGTCAGCCCTGTGATAGACTGGTTACCTGTCTGTCTCTACATGTCTCCCTGTGATAGACTGGTTACCTGTCTGTCTCTACATGTCAGCCCTGTGATAGACTGGTTACCTGTCTGTCTCTACATGTCTCCCTGTGATATACTGGTTACCTGTTTGTCTCTACATGTCTCCCTGTGATAGACTGGTTACCTGTCTGTCTCTACATGTCTCCCTGTGATAGACTGGTTACCTGTCTGTCTCTACATGTCAGCCCTGTGATAGACTGGTTACCTGTCTGTCTCTACATGTCAGCCCTGTGATAGACTGGTTACCTGTCTGTCTCTACATGTCTCCCTGTGATAGACTGGTTACCTGTCTGTCTCTACATGTCTCCCTGTGATAGACTGGTTACCTGTCTGTCTCTACATGTCTCCCTGTGATAGACTGGTTACCTGTCTGTCTCTACATGTCTCCCTGTGATAGACTGGTTACCTGTCTGTCTCTACATGTCTCCCTGTGATAGACTGGTTACCTGTATGTCTCTACATGTCTCCCTGTGATAGACTGGTTACCTGTCTGTCTCTACATGTCAGCCCTGTGATAGACTGGTTACCTGTCTGTCTCTACATGTCTCCCTGTGATAGACTGGTTACCTGTCTGTCTCTACATGTCTCCCTGTGATAGACTGGTTACCTGTCTGTCTCTACATGTCAGCCTGATAGACTGGTTACCTGTCTGTCTCTACATGTCAGCCCTGTGATAGACTGGTTACCTGTCTGTCTCTACATGTCCGCCCTGTGATCAGACAGTCTAACCGGCTGTTGGCCGGCTGTCAGCTAGGTGATGTGTATCTAAGGGGAGGAACTAGAAGCCGGCTGAAATATAAAGTGATGAGACGGTAATTTGAATAGTCAGAAGAAGACAAGATGAGTAGCAGTACCAAGAAAGAGTTTGACATTGAGGAGCCTCCAAAGTCTGGTAAGGAGCTTCTACTTCTATGAGTACTTTTATTATCTTCACACAACTGAATTAATACATCAAGAACTACAAAATCTCTCTGACCCTGAAGGACCAAAACGGGGGTACATTCATTTGAAATGTATATATTTATAAATGTATACATTTTTTTAATACTTTTTTATAAATAAAAATGAATTTATTTATTTTTAAGTTGATATTTGTCAACTCTGTGTGCCACAGTTAAGAGTATTTCCATTTAATTAAACAAGAGTGTAAAGTCTGTATCTAATATAATACGTATAATAATAATAATAAGTATCTAATAATGGTGTTCCTTTGCAGAGTTAAGTAATAAAATGGGTTTGTGTTATGATGTTACACAATTTTGGAAAATGCAATTTCGAAATACCTTCATGTTGTTTTACTCATTAAACACATTATCAGCGTTCTTATGCAAATAAGACACAATTGCTTTTAGTTCAGTTGGTGTTTTAATGTATAAAGACAAGCAATTGGACAAAAGCAACATATGTGGGTTATTTTTATTAATGACTTTTCTTCATTTTTTTTGGGTCCCTTATCTGAAGGATCGGTGACCTATGACCCCAGATCAGTTTCATCATGAGAGCAGCTCATGTATATTTATTGTAAGTTCCTATTTAATGACTTTTTTGTGAGACTTTAACACTTGTTTTTGTATAAATCCAGTAATTTGAAGGATGATGAAGAATGTGGAATTTCGAGTCCTCGTCCAGAAACCAGGTGTCTTTGCTCAACATGATCCATGCACATTGATTTTGTAATGAGGAAACATGAACGGATAATGAATGACCATTAGAAAGTTGAATTAAACAACAACAGTTGTGAGGCGGCGAGTGCCAAAAGGCGGATACAGGCTTGTCTGTTAACTTTGGAAGTTCTGCATTCCAATGGAGGATTCTGTTCAGACAGGCGAGCAGTCTCTCCCTCGTTCCAGTCTTTATGCTAAGCTAGGCTAACAAGCTATTGGCTGACTGACTGCTTGTCCAAAAGTGTCCAAAAGTGTCCAGCTGTTCCTTCTTGTTGTATTCACAGCAAACGCAGAGCCATTTTTTTGGCATTGCGCAATTTCATACAAAGCAATGACACAAAAAAAACTTGAGGCGATGTGATGGATTGAGATACATTTATGTGTTTGACGAAACTAACGTCTGGAAAACATTCCAACAGGTGTTAAACCAGAGCTGAGGATGGTTCTGCTTGGGAAGTCCGGCGTTGGCAAGAGTGCTTCAGCAAACACCATCCTGGGAGAGAAGAATCTCTTCAAATCAGAGGACGGGTTTTCCGCCGTCACGGTCGAGTGCCAGAAGGAAACGAGGACTATCGGCGAGCAAAGGGTGGTCGTTGTTGATACTCCAGGCCTGTGTCAGAGCGGCAAAGAGGAGGAGGTGGCGATAGAGATCAAGAGATCCATCGCACTCATCCATCCAGGTCCTCACGTCTTCCTCATCGTGCTGAACGTGGAACCATACACAGAGGAAGAAGTCACCATGATGGATCTCATTCGCAGCACGTTTGGCGAACACATGATGAAGTTCACGATGGTGCTGTTCACCCACGGATGTCGGCTGGAAGGTCAGACCTTCGAGGAGTTCGTCGGAACCAACAGCAATCTCTCCAATCTCCTCTCAGAGTGCAAACTGGGATACTATGTGTTTGAAAATGACCAGAACCAGGCCGACCAGGCGACCACGCTGCTGCGGAGGATCTGCGACAAGGTTCAAGCTGCAGAAGGAGACCACTACACCGCCAAGATGCTCGGGGAGCAGCAGGAGGCAGAAATCAAGAAGGCTAAGGCGGAAGTCGCGAAGGAGAAGGAGGCTCAGATAAAAGCAGAAGCTAAGAAAATCCTTGTGATAACCACTTTTTCTGGGCTCGGCACCGGATGTGTGCTTGGCAACTTGGTCAGTAGTGGTGTGGTCATGTCTTTGGTGGGAGCTGCAGCGGGGTTGATTCTGGGGCTTTCAGTGGGAGTGTTGGTGGTACTCACCAAAAAATACTTCAGGAAAAAAAGCATTGCTTGAGTTGATCAACTCTTACAACTGGGCATTGTGTAAAGGGCAAATCAGGGTGGTGGAGCTTCTTCATTTTGTTATTTCTGTTTTTGCCTTTTGATGTAAAATACAGTTAACCAACAGGCCCTTTATGGTGTTTTTCCTTACAATAGTGTGATATTATGTATTTTGGTCATCAGCTCATAAATATTAATTGGTTTCTCATGTTCTAATGAGCTGGCAAGCAAATTTTAATAAAAGAACACACACAAACGGTGTCTCCAAGCCTCTCAAGTTTCAGAGTTCAGAGTGAAATTGGAACGCCGGATGGGTTCTGAGGGTCCCTACTGCCTTAACGATCATCATTTTAACGTGTTAGCATTGTATCCATCCATCATTACAAAGTACTGTTATACATGGCCCTATAGGCTGCACTACACATTATCATTGTTTAATAAGCAACACGGTTTTATATGATCTGTAATAGAAACACGTTGAAGACCTCTGCTGTAGAAGCTATTTAGACCAAAGCAGCTGAGAACAACTGATGAGACGCTGCCCTCTGCTGGCCACAGGACAAATAAAACCACAATCACAAATATGACCACTTTTAATGACACTTTAATTGGTTTGCATGTAAGTTTACGGCGTGTGGGAATCATCAGTCACATGATGGCGTGATGACCATCATGAGGACGCTGTGGTTTCCTGGGAGAGTCGATCCACACAGAGCAGGTCGATCTGCATCGAACGTCTCCAGAGGGACGACGACACACTTCAGACTCCACCTGTGGAGCAACGCTTCAATGGACCAATCAGCACTGAGGGAGAAAGTTCAAACTGATTTCACTGCAAGAAGAGATTCAACTACCTACATATATACAACATATACAGTACATGTACAGTATATATGTGTTGTGGTTTCTCTGCACCTCCTCTCCTGGTATGTGGTCCAGAACTGAGCTGTGGGGTTCTTCCTCAGGAGAAAAGCAACAGTCAAGAGGACGTCTTCAAAATCTGAAACCGGGAAACACAACATTCAGTTCCCGGGCGGGCAGGGGGGCATGGATACAGGGGGGTCATGAAAAACCGACCTTGTGGCTCATAGAAAACGTCCGAGCCCAGGATGACGTCCAGCTGGGGGAGCAGGACCAGATCGGGGGAGACCTCCCCCCAGGTGAGACCCACCACGGCCACGTCGCGGAGGCCGTTGGCCTCACAGCTGCGTCTGCAGTTCTCCAGGCACGACGGCCTGTCGGCGCTGTCCGACAAGATCACCTGGGACCCGCAGCTCGCCGCCACCACGCCTGGTAGACTCACACCTGCACCGAGCTGGAGGGGGGGGAGAGCTCAGAATCGTTATTTTCCAAGATGGGACGCTGAGATGCTGGAGTGAAGCTCTTCTTCTTCGTCTTTTTCTCACCTCCAGCACCGTCTTGTCTCTCAGCTCCGCTCTGTGAGTCCACAGATACTGAGCCAGCACCACTGCACAGGGCCACACATACATGCCGTACTGGGGGTCCAGGACCTGAGACAGGATCACAGTGAGACAGGACCACAGTAAGACAGGACCATAATGAGACAGGACCACAGTCGGACAGGATCATAATGAGACAGGACCATAGTGAGACAGGACCACAGTAAGACAGGACCACAGTGAGACAGGACCACAGACAGGATCACAGTGAGACAGGACCACAGTCGGACAGGACCATAGTGAGACAGGACCACAGTCGGACAGGACCACAGTGAGACAGGACCATAGTGAGACAGGACCATAGTGAGACAGGACCACAGTGAGACAGGACCCATGGGAACAGTTACCAGCGGACACAAAGTCCTTAAGACAAACTCCACTGAGAGACAGCGGTAACGGCTACGCAGCTTCCCATTGCTCCGACACAGACAGCGAAGAAACCAGCAGTGGAACTTACACAAGTTCTCCTCCAAAATCTTCCTATCTTTGGAACAAACCTGTAATTTGCGACGCGCCTCCTCAACCTAGCTTAGTCTCGCCTTCACCAGAAAGGACGCCACAGCGCTTCCGCTTTGAAGAGCTTGAGAGCATGGCTAAAGATATTCAACATTTTGATCCCGACAACTCGAACCATAATATTGACGAATATTTGAGAGAGTTAGACAGACTCCTGATTGACCTCCCCCATGCCTCCTCACGGGAGAAGCTCAGACTAGTCTGGAAGACCACAACCAGACATGTCCGCAGTTTCATAGGAACACTTGCACCCAGAACCCAGGACCGATACCCCAGACTTTGTGCAGCACTCCGGAAGGAGTATAGCCAGGACTGGGATCCCGCCGCCGCTACGATCAGTGCCCTCGCCGTCGTACACGAGGAGCAGGAATCACCCACGGAGTACTATTGGCGCTTCAGGGCCGCCTATGCTCAGGGCCGTAACTCCCCAGGAGTGGAGGAAGAGCCTGCCTTCAAGGCCCTCTTCCTGCATAACCTACACGAAAGTGTGCGCTACGATGTCACCATACACTTCAGGACACATCGACTCTCCATGCAAGAGATTCGTAATTACGCACAGATGGCTTGGGAAACCCACTTAGCGGTTAGCGCGCAAACTTAAAAGCCAGCCCGCTTACTTCGACACATCTGTGTCCGAAACGTCTGCCGCCTTAAAGCATAGCCCTCATAACAGCGCGAAAGGGGGTGAGCGGCCAGCACGCCCCAGGAATCAGACAAAACCAAGGAACGAGAGTAACTCCCAAACATCCACCGCCTTAAAGCATAGCCCTCATAACAGCGCGAAAGGGGGTGAGCGGCTAGCACGCCCCAGGAATCAGACAAAACCAAGGAACGAGAGTAACTCCCAAACATCCGCCGCCTTAAAGCAGAGCCCTCATAACAGCGCAAAAGGGGGTGAGCGGCCAGCACGCCCCTGGAATCAGACAAACTCCCAAACTGACGAAGATAGGGATCCGTGCGACCCGATCGAGAAGCTGATAAAAACGATAGCGCTATGGCGTGACTCGACCCAACCATCACTAAACTCCCCCCAGAAGCCTGGTAAGAGACGGCGTGGGGATACTGAGCATCACCGACATGCCCACCAACTGCGTCGAGATGGGCATTCACACAGAAGTAGTAGGAAGCCCTACTCCGAAATTCTGTCCCAGTCACGTGAACCAGCAGTGTACAAACATGACAACTCAGATAATGACAGCGCCTCTGACATTTCCTCTGTTTCTGGCTACATGGAGCGTTACAGCCCTGAGCCACAACATAGTAAATATGGTTAACTTAAATCTCCAGGAGTAAACCAAACGACCACTAACCCCTTCTCCTTTTCCTCGCTTTCCTTTTCCTCCTTCGTTCCGTTTTCATAGTTGGGGTGTGTCCTGTTTGAAACTACCTGAGTGTAATGACAATGTTGATGTTCGTGAAAATTGTGTCTTAGCAGATGTTTGATATAGGTTAGATGGTTAGAAATCTCTGCCCAGACCGTAGAAATCTCTGCCCAGACCTTGCCTCAATCTCTGCCTGACAGACCAAAAGGGGGTGTTGCTCTCGCATGACATTCGCAGGCTTTCCACATACGCCTCCACATACTCCGTGAGAACTACGTTTAACACATACAAAAAATACATTAGACTAACTGTACAAATATGACAAATGGACATAAATTTACCCTTTCTACTCATTATGAATTAAAGTAAAATACCTCGTTGGCCGCTTGTCATGAAAGAGAACTTCTTGAAATTCCTTGTGCCTCGTGAAAACATCTGCTCGCTTACATTGCTAATGCAAAAACGTGCCGCAGGTAAACACGATACTAAACATTGGTTCCGCCACAGAAATGTGTAATATTAAAGGACCAACACACTTTTAATTAACTATTCATTATGAACATAAAACCTCACCAACATATTTTAACTTATGCTAACATTAATCAAATTATTTATTTATTACATTTAATTATTGCCTAAATTAGGAGCTATTTATTGTAATACAATACCTTGTATTTTATGCAACACTTACAGGGGGACTGTTGGGACCTAACCGTTAGGACTACACCATGCGGCCTACAAAGCCTACACAGGACAAAGGGACAAAGGGGGTTAAAAACTACACCGCCATTTTAGTTTCACATCTCACCCAGGTGAGAAATGTGACGTCACACAACTGGTGCCCTATTGGCTGACAACTGCAGGCACCCCAGGGGGTCCCCGGCAGCAGCCGTGAGCTTTATAAACCGAAGCCGCCTGGAGACGCACTCTGACTCTTGCTCTTACTCTGGCGTCTCTTCCTACAACCGGCGCAACACCACGTTGCAACGGGAGGCGACCCCTCCTGCAGCGCACAGCTGCAACAAGAGGAACCAAGCCGGTTCCTGCCTTCCAGCTACCAGACGCTGTCTGAAGTAAGCTGACTAAATCGCCAAGCCGCGATTATATCGCCGCTCGTGGAAGGAGGAAACACCAACTGTTTTCTTTATTTGAGTTTGATCAACGAGAGGAAACCCGCTCCGCTCTCGTCTGGACGAAGCCGACTCATCACGTCCCCCGCTGACGCCGGGGCCCACGAACTACCGCCGTTACGGAACGCCGTCATCGCCAGGACGGACTCGCAGCTTACGCAACGATACCAGTAAGAGGCTATCAGTCTGGGCAGAGACATAAGTGATAGTGTAGGACATGCTTGTAATTCTTGCTAACGTGTTTTAAGTTCTGATCGCGGACCGCCGAGTCCGTTTGTTCATGTGCTGCTGTATTTGAATACTGATCGTGTACCCACGCAGCTGGGTTGATTTCTGTAACAGTGTTTGCGACTAACCTTCGCCATATTCGTGAGCTCAGAAAGCCTCTACTATCAGTTAAAAGACCGGTCTCGCAGAATAAACGCCAGTTCATTCACGTGCGCCCGTGTGATAGCGGCACGGCTTCTGAGCCTCAGAATATCACTCGCGCATTTTCTCTCTCTTTGTTTGGGTCCCGCTAACACACACACACACACACACACACACCGCACACACACATCCTCCGCCAGCTGTTTCCAGCTCCGGACGTTGAGGACGTAGCTCCATCTCTCTCTCTCTCTCTCGCTCTCTCCCTCTCACGATCCTGTCTGACGTCAGTGGCTCCGCCCCTGAACGCTGTGAGGAATAGCTCCATCTGGTGGTCGCGCCCGACCATATCTCTCTCTCCCTCTCTCTCTCTACACACGCACACACACGCACACACACACACACACACACACACACACACACACACACACACACACACACACACACGCACTCTACGTGTGTCTCTCCTTCTGTTTAGCTTAGTTTTGTGTGTTAGGTAATAAGGCTTTGTTAATTGCAGTGTTATTGATTGTGATCATTATTACTGATTTTAATAAATCTTATTATATTATAACTAGCGGTCTCTTGTGCTTGTTGTGTATATGTCACTGGATAACAGCAGGTTGTGAAGGCTAGTGCTTGAATTTCACGCCCTTCTTAATTGTTAGATTGTTTTATGCTTCCATGCCAATGATCACAATGATTGGCATGTGAGTATAAAACCTTTATATTGAGACTGAATACAGTTTTAGGTTATCTTTTCCCTGATCCCAGGGTGGTGCCCCATTTATTCATGATTATATCATGATAATATATTAAATATAATTATTAATACTGATAATCATATTGACATTAATAATTAACTGTTAATAACCAAATCTGCTCCTGCTACAACCCCAACAACAAATATTGGTGTGTGGGGCTTGAAATTATTTTAAATGCAACAAAATCACCAGCAAATAAAAGATGATGCAAACTAAACTGTGCAGTGTTTATTAATTTTACCGTATTATATTTAGCAGAATGATTTCATGTGTATGTTGTATATGATAGAAGATGAAGAACCCAACGGTGCTCTGAGAGAGTTTAGGGAGTCCTCTACAGAGTATCCTGTTTGACAGATGGTGTTCGGCCTGTAGGGCGGATGACTTGGCTTCTGTGCGTGAGCTGATGTTAGTGGAGGAGTTTAAAAACTGTGTGTCGGAGCGTACAGTGGTATATTTAAATGAGAAAAAAGTAACCACTCTCCAGCAGGCCGCTACTTTGGCGGATGAGTTTGTGTTAACTCACAAAAATGTTTTTGCCAAGCGCGATTCCTCCCACCGTGAGCCTTATCATAGAACAGGGGAAGTGCAGGTCACACGTCCAACTGAGTCATCGTCAGGTCTGAGAGGTGAGAAAGTCTGTTTCTTCTGCCGGAAGTCCGGTCACTTAATTGCTGATTGTGTGGTGTGGAAGCGTAAACAGCAAGGTCAGACTTCAAAGCAGCCAAAAGGAGTGGGCTTAATTAAGACAGTGTCTCCCTGTAGCCATCCCACCTCTCCCATAGCACCTGACGAATGTTTTAAACCTTTCATTTTTAACGGTTTTGTGTCATTCACAGGAAAGGCTGAGGATCAGCGTCCAGTCACTGTGCTACGAGACACTGGTGGCTCGCGATCCTTTATCCTCTCCAGTATCCTGCCTTTGAGTGCTGAGTCTGCTTGTGATGTGAGCGCGGTAGTTAGAGGTATTGGTATGAGTTTTGTGCCCGCACCGCTACACCGTATTCACGTGCAGTCTAAGTTGGTCTCTGGTTTCTTCCCGGTTGCTGTCCGCTCATGTTTTCCCATTGATGGTGTTGATTTTATCATGGGAAATGACATAGCTGGGGGTAAAGTTTATCCTGATCCTGAAGTGGTGGATATCCCTATCTCCGTGCCTGAACCTGATGAGCTGGTTCAGAGTCATCCAAAAGTCTTTGCGGTTAGCGTTTTAACCCGAACACAGGCTCGTAAGCAGGCTCTGGAAGTAGATCTGTCTGACTCACTGTTTTCCTCTGTTTTGTCTGAAGACAGGATGCCCTCTGTTGATGAAGTAGGGAACCGTCCTTCAAAAATGTGTGGGAAGGTAGCGGAGCCCATCGCTGCTCCTGAGGAGACACAGCTGCTGACTCGTGAGGCACTCATCAGCGCCCAGAGGAGTGATCCCTCTCTAGAGAAATGTTTTGCTGCAGTTGTTGACTCTCCTAGCGAATGTGCTAAAAAACAGTGTTTCCTTTTAGATGATGGGGTGTTGATGCGCAGGTGGGTTTTGCATTCAGCTGGGGCAGCGGCTAATACTGGTGAGGACTGGGGTACAGTGTACCAGATAGTTGTTCCAGTTGGATGGCGACGGCATGTGCTAGAGCTAGCACATGAGCACTTGTGGTCTGGTCATCTAGGTGTCACTAAAACATATGACCGGATTTTGAAACATTTCTTCTGGCCAGGCATGAAAGCTGAAGTTGTGCGTTTCTGTAAAACCTACAGTTCATGTCAGATTGTCGGTAAACCAAACCAGGTCGTGCATCCTGCCCCACTGCGCCCAATTCCTGCTGTTGGTGAGCCGTTCGAGCATGTCATTGTAGACTGTGTTGGGCCATTGCCCAGAACAAAGTCTGGTAACCAGTTTCTTTTAACAGTGAGTCAACCCGTTTTCCTGAGGCGATTCCTTTAAAGAAAATCACTGCTTTGGCAGTCACTAAGGCGCTGACAAAGTTCTTCACAACCTTTGGGCTGCCAAGAGTTGTGCAGACAGATCAGGGTACAAACTTCCTGTCTAGAACTTTCAAGCAGACCTTAGAGGTCTTGGGTGTCTCTCACTCGGTGTCTAGTGCGTACCACCCTCAGTCACAGGGTGCTCTTGAGCGCTGGCACCAGACCCTTAAGTCCATGCTAAGAAAATACTGTCACGACACAGGGAAAGATTGGGATGAGGGTGTGCCGTTCGTTCTCTTTGCCATTCGAGATGCAAAGCAGGAGTCCCTGGGTTTTAGTCCTGCTGAGCTTGTGTTTGGTCACAATGTGCGGGGCCCGATGAAGGTGTTGAAAGAGCAGTTTATGTCTGGCTCTGCAAAGACTAATGTGTTGGACTTTGTTTCACAGTGTAGGGAGCGTTTGCATTGTGCAGCTTCGCTGGCGAAGGAGGCCCTTCGCTCCTCACAAGGTAGTATGAAAAAATGGTATGACAGGAAAGCAGTTGAGCGACAGTTTCAGTCAGGTGATAAGGTGCTGGTTTTATTGCCTATGCCTGGATCTGCCCTCACTGCCCGGTTTTCAGGCCCATATGTAGTGGAAAGCAGAGTTTCAGAGACGGATTATGTCATCCACACACCAGAACGCAGAAAGAAAACCCGGATGTGTCATATTAACATGTTGAAGCCTTATCATTCCAGAGAAGCTGCCAACTGGGAGAGGAAAAGCACTCTGGAGATGGCTGTGCCAGACACGAGCTCGGCTTCCATGGTCTGTGGGGTGCCTGTGTCGGAGGATGATTTGTTGGTGCCTTCTGATGATGTACAGTGTGGTAGGCTGACTAACTCGGAGTGTTTAGCTAACATGGAGCCACGTCTCTCCTATCTTACTGAAGTCCAGCGAGGTGAGGTGCTCGGCTTGTTGTGCTCATACCCCATGCTGGCGGGTGACGTGCCATCATGTACTAGTGTGTTACAGCATGACATCGATGTTGGTTCTGCTCGCCCAATTAAACAGCATGCCTACCGCTGTCCCATAGAAAAGCGAAAGCAAATGGCGAAGGAAGTTGACTATCTGCTAAGAAATGGCTTAGCCAAGC
Source organism: Eutrigla gurnardus (assembly GCF_963514095.1). Lineage (NCBI taxonomy): Eukaryota > Metazoa > Chordata > Actinopteri > Perciformes > Triglidae > Eutrigla > Eutrigla gurnardus. The sequence continues at coordinate 2,507,894 of NC_139931.1, forward strand.
CTAGTTGTAGCCCATGGAGTTCCCCCTGCTTGCTGGCTCCTAAATCTGATGGTACACCACAGTTTTGCACGGATTTCCGCAAAGTCAATGCAGTGACTGTGCCAGATTCATTTCCACTTCCCCGCATGGAAGACTGTATTGACAGCCTTGGTTCTGCTTTGTTTATCACCAAGTTAGACCTCCTTAAGGGATACTGGCAGGTTCCATTAACCCCCAGAGCATCTGACATTTCAGCCTTCGTCACACCGGACCACTTCATGCAGTACACTGTGATGGCATTTGGCATGAGGAACGCACCCGCCACTTTCCAGCGTCTCATGCACATAGTGTTAGGGGTAGTACCCAACTGTAATGTGTATCTTGACGACGTGGTAGTGTACTCTGATGATTGGGAGAGTCATATGTCGAGCCTGAGGGTAGTGTTCCAGCGGCTGGCTGAGGCGTCATTAACCCTTAACCTTGCCAAGTGTGAGTTTGGTAAGGCTACTGTCACCTACCTAGGTAAACAGGTTGGTCATGGGCAGGTCCGTCCGGTTGATGCTAAAGTAGCTGCTGTGTTGGCCTATCCAGTCCCTACTACTAGGCGTGAGCTCCGACGGTTTTTGGGAATGACTGGTTATTACCGTTGTTTCTGTAAAAACTTTTCTGTTGTGCTGACTCCCCTGACTAAACTGTGCAGTCCGGCTGTTCCTTTTGTGTGGACTGGTGAATGTAGCCATGCCTTCGAGGCTGCTAAGTCCCTTCTGTGCAGCGCTCCTGTCTTGGCTGCTCCTAATTTCTCTCTTCCCTTCAAGCTCGAGGTGGATGCAAGTTCCTCTGGAGCCGGTGCAGTGCTTTTGCAGGACGGTGCAGACGGGGTGTGTCATCCGGTGTGTTACTTCTCGTCGAAGTTCAAACGGCACCAGATGAACTATTCAACCATCGAGAAGGAGACGCTGGCCATGCTGCTCGCCCTGCAGCACTTCGAGGTGTATGTGGGTTCAAGTCCATCACCGGTGACGGTATACACCGACCACAACCCTCTGGTTTTCCTGCCCCAGATGTATAACCACAACCAGCGGTTGATGCGGTGGGCCCTGCTCGTACAAGGTTTCAACATTGAAATCAAGCATAAGAGGGGATCTGAAAACGTGGTTGCTGACGCGCTCTCCCGTGGGTGAGATGGTGACAGTTTTATGGTGATGGACATGGTGACAGTGTTTAGTTGTTAGCTTGTGTGAAATTTAACTTGACAATGGTGTTGTTATTGGTTGTTGGGTGATGTAGATCCCTTCTTCTCATATCATCAAAACAGTGGTTTGTTCTTATGGGAGGGGGTGTTACGGCCTAAGAGCTGTCAGTGGTTGTGTGTGGTTGTGTGTGGGTGTGGCTGCTCTCCTCTCTGTGCTCCTGTGTCCTCCAGGTACTACCCTCCCCCGCCGGAGCAGGTGTGCATGGCTGTCTCCAGTTGTTAATCAGGGGAATGATTTAAGCTGGGGCCAGAGCTGTGGCTGGGGCCAGTGGGTCATCCAGCAGCGTCCATGCTGCATGTGTGTTTCGAGAGCGGGAGCAGACTGAACCTTCCAGTGTTTTTGATGCTAGTGGAAGCTTACTTGTGTGGTCATTTCAGCCATTTCACAAAAGTGCAGGACAGAAACGAGGGCAGTATTAAAACTGAGGAAAATAACAAACGGGACAACGTTGAGACTGCTGATAGGCAGCCGATGACAGGCAGCCGATGATGGGCATCCGATGACAGGCATCCGGGGTCAAGAGAAGCGGTGAAGCAGATAAGTACGCCCACATACTCATTCCCGGCACGGCAGGAAGGACTCTGAGCCAGAGAATGAGTCTGAACTTCCAGAGAAGCGACGTCCTGTATGCTGGCATGTTTCCAGTGAAGCGGGAGGCGGGACGTGACCCTGGAATTTGATTCTTGATCGCGTCTTAGGAATTTATAGACCGTTGCTCACTTCTTTTATGGCCATAGTTTTTTTTATTGTCATTATTAATCAGGGTTGGTACAGGTGCTTGAATGTTAGTGTGGTGTTTTCAAGGTTTGAACAGTGCTTGGATTTAGAATAAAGGTCTTGAAATGTGTGTTGTATGTGATGACATCTATGATAGAACAGAGAAAAGAAGATCTCCATATTTGAGGGACTGAAAACAGCATTTCAAATATATATTTTCATATATCAACTGTAGTTCACCTTTAGAAGAATGTGTGTGTCACTGCCAGCTGGCCGACACTTCTGGGAACTTAATCACTTACACAAAGTAAACACGAGCAAGTCAAGGAGGTCCTCTGTAGACCGCCTTGTTGTGGACGCAGCTCAGCCCGGCCTTCATGGTCTTCAACAGACGCCGCGGATCCCAAATCAGCTGAATTATGACTATAATCAGCTGATCCGATCTATTAGACAAATCCCACTGTTGATACATAAACATAAATATGAAGCAATGTCAAACCCAAAATCAAGTCTTTATTCTGGTCCCTGATTGGCTGCTGGCTGTGACTGGTTGGCTGTCTGTGCTCTTACTCCCCAAACTGGCTGGGTAAGTGATGACATCACAAAGGGGGCGGTGGCTCCACAGACCAAATATATAGAGATGAAATGACAAACAGAGTAACTGGATTTCTGACCACAGGACCAGCAGACCTACAGGACCAGCAGACCACAGTACCAGACCAGCAGACCACCATGTCCGGCACCCTTCCTGATCCCGGTGAGACCCCCTGCTGCTGTTTATATTCCTGTAGTTTCTATTGGGTTTGTGACTTCATGTTTATCCTCCACTACGTTACGACAGCTTTTACATGTTGGCTCAAAGATTCCTTCACAGATGAAATCATGAAATAGAACGTTTCCATTTTAAATTCATGATTCACATCTTAATACTAAAATCTACATGATTCCTGACACGAATTTTACATTAATTTTTATGTTGCTCAGCAAAACCAACACCTGACCCCCGACCCCCACCTGACCCCCACCTGACCCCCATCTGTTCCCTCTTTGTTTCCTGTGTGTTTCCTGTTGCCTGTGGATGTTAGACTTTCACCGTTGATGACTGATGATGTTTAAATTGTCCAACAGCGTCCGAGCTGAGGATCGTCCTGGTGGGAAAGACGGGAGGCGGGAAGACCTCGGTCCTGAACGCCCTCATGGGGAGACCTGGACTAGAGAAGCCATCTGCTTCCTCACAGACCACAGAGTGCAGCGTGGAGACGATGACGCTCTATGGCCAAAACCTGGTGGTAGTGGATACTCCGGGTGTGATGAACACAGAGAAGACGAAGGACGAGATAAAGAAGGACATCGTGGGAACCGTGATGAACGCTGCTCCTGGTCCTCACGTCTTCCTGCTGGTCCTGAAATGTGGCCGTATCACAAACTTGAAACCATATGAAGTCATTCAGACCATTTTTGGTGAAGAATCCAAACGTTTCACTCTGGCCGTGCTCACCTGTATGGACGACAAGGATGAAGCAAGGATGAAAGAAATGGATAAAGCGGTGAAGAAATCCCCCCTCTATGACTTCGTTGTCGGACACCATTTCTTACACCTGAAGGACGGCAGGCTCGGGGAGCAGGTGTCCGATCTCCTGAAGAAGATCAACAAGCTGTATGAAGAAAACAACCGGCAGAATTACACCAACGACATGCTGAAGGAGGCACAGGAAGTCATCCAAAGGGAGAAAGAAAAAGGTGAAAAGGTTGATGTCACCAACTACCTGGTTGACCAGGTGTCTGGTTACCTAGGTGGAGTTATCGGTGACGAGGTGGCCAAGAAGCTGATCAAGGCTGTCGACAAAATGCTTGACAAAGTCGTGGAATTATCACTGAAGTGAATCGTCCACAATCAGCTGAAGATTCAACAACATGACAAATGTTTTCTAGCGTTTGTTTTTCACACAGAGAGATTCGTCTCAAACTGCTTCACCTTTTTGTTCTTTTCAATATCAGAAATCATCAAACGCTGAGAGACGTTCAGAGTGAAACACTTCTTTGGTACAATGATGTCGAGCTGTGAACTGCAACAGAGCCGTCTATTGGGGTCGATCAGGGTTTATTGGGGTCTATCAGGGTCTATATTGGGACAAGACAAATATTGGTGTGTGGGGCTTGAAATGATTTTAAATGCAACAGAATCACCAGCAAATAAAAGATGATGCAAACTAAACTGTGCAGTGTTTATTAATTTTACCGTATTATATTTAGCAGAAGGATTTCATGTGTGTGTGTATATGATGTATGATGAAGTCCTCTACAGACCACCACCCTACTGGATCCAGCAGTTGAGACGCTGCAGGGTCCTGAAGATCATTATTGAATAAACCTCAAAAACTTCAATTTATAATTGTTTAATTCTTATGGATCGCAAAAATTGATTTGATCAATTCATTGATTAATTAATCACTTTTCAAGCAAAACAGCCAAATATTCTGAAGTTTCAGCCTCTTACAGTGGAGCTGAAATGAAAGATGCCCTTCTCACCCTTTTAGATCACATCCCTCGTCTTCTGGACTTATTTAACACCATCAACCAGTCTAACCAGTGACGTCATGACGCCCGCCATCAACCAATCACAGCTAGAGCAGGCCATTTTTCAACCATCAAATCAAATTCCTGCCAGCCTTATGTCCCGCCTCCTGTTTCACTGTCAATATGTCGCCATACCTGAAAGTTACCATGGTAACACAAGTATCTCTGGGTTTCGATCTCTACTTACCGTTGAGGCAAGTCACTTCCCTGAGCGTTAACGCCAGAGTTATTTCCTGTCTGTGTTAGTCTGTGTGAGTCTGTGTGGGCCAGGAACAGAGACAAATCTGCAAGATATCGCCACAGAAAAAACAGAAGTAGTCTGATGTAGATGACAGGGACTTAGGGTTTAAAGATGCTTAGAACCTGGTTATGTAAATGTGTCTTAAAGTGATAGCGTATCTAATTCCTCTCTCCATTAGATGACCTGCAGGTCAAAAGAATGCACTTTAATTACACCAGTTATGACCTGTAGATTGGTTCAATCAGAGTGTGATTCTGCTGAGTCATGTTTCTGTCATGTATGTAAAAAATCTATGAAAAATGAGGATAATGTCTGTAAAAAAATCAAAAAGATAAATGGGTTGTACAGAAACACTAATAGACTGGTTACCTGTCTGTCTCTACATGTCAGCCCTGTGATAGACTGGTTACCTGTCTGTCTCTACATGTCAGCCTGTGATAGACTGGTTACCTGTCTGTCTCTACATGTCTCCCTGTGATAGACTGGTTACCTGTCTGTCTCTACATGTCTCCCTGTGATAGACTGGTTACCTGTCTGTCTCTACATGTCTCCCTGTGATAGACTGGTTACCTGTCTGTCTCTACATGTCAGCCCTGTGATAGACTGGTTACCTGTCTGTCTCTACATGTCAGCCCTGTGATAGACTGGTTACCTGTCTGTCTCTACATGTCAGCCCTGTGATAGACTGGTTACCTGTCTGTCTCTACATGTCTCCCTGTGATAGACTGGTTACCTGTCTGTCTCTACATGTCTCCCTGTGATAGACTGGTTACCTGTCTGTCTCTACATGTCTCCCTGTGATAGACTGGTTACCTGTCTGTCTCTACATGTCTCCCTGTGATAGACTGGTTACCTGTCTGTCTCTACATGTCTCCCTGTGGTAGACTGGTTACATGTCTGTCTCTACATGTCAGCCCTGTGATAGACTGGTTACCTGTCTGTCTCTACATGTCAGCCCTGTGATAGACTGGTTACCTGTCTGTCTCTACATGTCAGCCCTGTGATAGACTGGTTACCTGTCTGTCTCTACATGTCTCCCTGTGATAGACTGGTTACCTGTCTGTCTCTACATGTCTCCCTGTGATAGACTGGTTACCTGTCTGTCTCTACATGTCTCCCTGTGATAGACTGGTTACCTGTCTGTCTCTACATGTCTCCCTGTGATAGACTGGTTACCTGTCGGTCTCTACATGTCAGCCCTGTGATAGACTGGTTACCTGTCTGTCTCTACATGTCAGCCCTGTGATAGACTGGTTACCTGTCTGTCTCTACATGTCTCCCTGTGATAGACTGGTTACCTGTCTGTCTCTACATGTCAGCCCTGTGATAGACTGGTTACCTGTCTGTCTCTACATGTCTCCCTGTGATAGACTGGTTACCTGTCTGTCTCTACATGTCTCCCTGTGATAGACTGGTTACCTGTCTGTCTCTACATGTCTCCCTGTGATAGACTGGTTACCTGTCTGTCTCTACATGTCTCCCTGTGATAGACTGGTTACCTGTCTGTCTATACATGTCTCCCTGTGATAGACTGGTTACCTGTCTGTCTCTACATGTCTCCCTGTGATAGACTGGTTACCTGTCTGTCTCTACATGTCAGCCCTGTGATAGACTGGTTACCTGTCTGTCTCTACATGTCTCCCTGTGATAGACTGGTTACCTGTCTGTTTCTACATGTCAGCCCTGTGATAGACTGGTTACCTGTCTGTCTCTACATGTCAGCCCTGTGATAGACTGGTTACCTGTCTATCTCTACATGTCTCCCTGTGATAGACTGGTTACCTGTCTGTCTCTACATGTCTCCCTGTGATAGACTGGTTACCTGTCTGTCTCTACATGTCTCCCTGTGATAGACTGGTTACCTGTCTGTCTCTACATGTCAGCCCTGTGATAGACTGGTTACCTGTCTGTCTCTACATGTCAGCCCTGTGATAGACTGGTTACCTGTCTTTCTCTACATGTCTCCCTGTGATAGACTGGTTACCTGTCTGTCTCTACATGTCTCCCTGTGATAGACTGGTTACCTGTCTGTCTCTACATGTCTCCCTGTGATAGACTGGTTACCTGTCTGTCTCTACATGTCTCCCTGTGATAGACTGGTTACCTGTCTGTCTCTACATGTCAGCCCTGTGATAGACTGGTTACCTGTCTGTCTCTACATGTCTCCCTGTGATAGACTGGTTACCTGTCTGTCTCTCCATGTCTCCCTGTGATAGACTGGTTACCTGTCTGTCTCTACATGTCAGCCCTGTGATAGACTGGTTACCTGTCTGTCTCTACATGTCTCCCTGTGATAGACTGGTTACCTGTCTGTCTCTACATGTCTCCCTGTGATAGACTGGTTACCTGTCTGTCTCTACATGTCAGCCCTGTGATAGACTGGTTACCTGTCTGTCTCTACATGTCTCCCTGTGATAGACTGGTTACCTGTCTGTCTCTACATGTCTCCCTGTGATAGACTGGTTACCTGTCTGTCTCTACATGTCAGCCTGATAGACTGGTTACCTGTCTGTCTCTACATGTCAGCCCTGTGATAGACTGGTTACCTGTCTGTCTCTACATGTCCGCCCTGTGATAGACTGGTTACCTGTCTATCTCTACATGTCTCCCTGTGATAGACTGGTTACCTGTCTGTCTCTACATGTCTCCCTGTGATAGACTGGTTACCTGTCTATCTCTACATGTCAGCCCTGTGATAGACTGGTTACCTGTCTATCTCTACATGTCTCCCTGTGATAGACTGGTTACCTGTCTGTCTCTACATGTCTCCCTGTGATAGACTGGTTACCTGTCTGTCTCTCCATGTCTCCCTGTGATAGACTGGTTACCTGTCTGTCTCTACATGTCAGCCCTGTGATAGACTGGTTACCTGTCTATCTCTACATGTCTCCCTGTGATAGACTGGTTACCTGTCTGTCTCTACATGTCTCCCTGTGATAGACTGGTTACCTGTCTGTCTCTACATGTCTCCCTGTGATAGACTGGTTACCTGTCTGTCTCTACATGTCAGCCCTGTGATAGACTGGTTACCTGTCTGTCTTTACATGTCAGCCCTGTGATAGACTGGTTACCTGTCTGTCTCTACATGTCTCCCTGTGATAGACTGGTTACCTGTCTGTCTCTACATGTCTCCCTGTGATAGACTGGTTACCTGTCTGTCTCTACATGTCTCCCTGTGATGGACTGGTTACCTGTCTGTCTCTACATGTCTCCCTGTGATAGACTGGTTACCTGTCTGTCTCTCCATGTCTCCCTGTGATAGACTGGTTACCTGTCTGTCTCTACATGTCAGCCCTGTGATAGACTGGTTACCTGTCTGTCTCTACATGTCCGCCCTGTGATCAGAAGTCTAACCGGCTGTTGGCCGGCTGTCAGCTAGGTGATGTGTATCTAAGGGGAGGAACTAGAAGCCGGCTGAAATATAAAGTGATGAGACGGTAATTTGAATAGTCAGAAGAAGACAAGATGAGTAGCAGTACCAAGAAAGAGTTTGACACTGAGGAGCCTCCAAAGTCTGGTAAGGAGCTTCTACTTCTATGAGTACTTTTATTATCTTCACACAACTGAATTAATACATCAAGAACTACAAAATCTCTCTGATCCTGAAGGACCAAAACGGGGGTACATTCATTTGAAATGTATATATTTATAAATGTATACATTTTTTTAATACTTTTTTATAAATAAAAATGAATTTATTTATTTTTAAGTTGATATTTGTCAACTCTGTGTGCCACAGTTAAGAGTGTAAAGTCTGTATCTAATATAATACGTATAATAATAATAATAATAATAATAATAATAATAATAATAATAATAATAATAATAAGTATCTAATAATGGTGTTCCTTTGCAGAGTTAAGTAATAAAATGGGTTTGTGTTATGATGTTACACAATTTTGGAAAATGCAATTTCGAAATACCTTCATGTTGTTTTACTCATTAAACACATTATCAGCGTTCTTATGCAAATAAGACACAATTGCTTTTAGTTCAGTTGGTGTTTTAATGTATAAAGACAAGCAATTGGACAAAAGCAACATATGTGGGTTATTTTTATTAATGACTTTTCTTCATTTTTTTTGGGTCCCTTATCTGAAGGATCGGTGACCTATGACCCCAGATCAGTTTCATCATGAGAGCAGCTCATGTATATTTATTGTAAGTTCCTATTTAATGACTTTTTTGTGAGACTTTAACACTTGTTTTTGTATAAATCCAGTAATTTGAAGGATGATGAAGAATGTGGAATTTCGAGTCCTCGTCCAGAAACCAGGTGTCTTTGCTCAACATGATCCATGCACATTGATTTTGTAATGAGGAAACATGAACGGATCATGAATGACCATTAGAAAGTTGAATTAAACAACAACAGCTGTGAGGCGGCGTGTGCCAAAAGGCGGATACAGGCTTGTCTGTTAACTTTGGAAGTTCTGCATTCCAATGGAGGATTCTGTTCAGACAGGCGAGCAGTCTCTCCCTCGTTCCAGTCTTTATGCTAAGCTAGGCTAACAAGCTATTGGCTGACTGACTGCTTGTCCAAAAGTGTCCAAAAGTGTCCAACTGTTCCTTCTTGTTGTATTCACAGCAAACGCAGAGCCATTTTTTTGGCATTGCACAATTTCATACAAAGCAATGACACAAAAAAACTTGAGGCGATGTGATGGATTGAGATACATTTATGTGTTTGACGAAACTAACGTCTGGAAAACATTCCAACAGGTGTTAAACCAGAGCTGAGGATGGTTCTGCTTGGGAAGTCCGGCGTTGGCAAGAGTGCTTCAGCAAACACCATCCTGGGAGAGAAGAATCTCTTCAAATCAGAGGACGGGTTTTCCGCCGTCACGGTCGAGTGCCAGAAGGAAACGAGGACTATCGGCGAGCAAAGGGTGGTCGTTGTTGATACTCCAGGCCTGTGTCAGAGCGGCAAAGAGGAGGAGGTGGCGATAGAGATCAAGAGATCCATCGCACTCATCCATCCAGGTCCTCACGTCTTCCTCATCGTGCTGAACGTGGAACCATACACAGAGGAAGAAGTCACCATGATGGATCTCATTCGCAGCACGTTTGGCGAACACATGATGAAGTTCACGATGGTGCTGTTCACCCACGGATGTCGGCTGGAAGGTCAGACCTTCGAGGAGTTCGTCGGAACCAACAGCAATCTCTCCAATCTCCTCTCAGAGTGCAAACTGGGATACTATGTGTTTGAAAATGACCAGAACCAGGCCGACCAGGCGACCACGCTGCTGTGGAGGATCTGCGACAAGGTTCAAGCTGCAGAAGGAGACCACTACACCGCCAAGATGCTCGGGGAGCAGCAGGAGGCAGAAATCAAGAAGGCTAAGGCGGAAGTCGCGAAGGAGAAGGAGGCTCAGATAAAAGCAGAAGCTAAGAAAATCCTTGTGATGACCACTTTTTCTGGGCTCGGCACCGGATGTGTGCTTGGCAACTTGGTCAGTAGTGGTGTGGTCATGTCTTTGTTGGGAGCTGCAGCGGGGTTGATTCTGGGGCTTTCAGTGGGAGTGGTGGTGGTACTCACCAAAAAATACTTCAGGAAAAAAAGCATTGCTTGAGTTGATCAACTCTTACAACTGGGCATTGTGTAAAGGTCAAATCAGGGTGGTGGAGCTTCATCATTTTGTTATTTCTGTTTTTGCCTTTTGATGTAAAATACAGTTAACCAACAGGCCCTTTATGGTGTTTTTCCTTACAATAGTGTGATATTATGTATTTTGGTCATCAGCTCATAAATATTAATTGGTTTCTCATGTTCTAATGAGCTGGCAAGCAAATTTTAATAAAAGAACACACACAAACGGTGTCTCCAAGCCTCTCAAGTTTCAGAGTTCAGAGTGAAATTGGAACGCCGGATGGGTTCTGAGGGTCCCTACTGCCTTAACGATCATCATTTTAACGTGTTAGCATTGTATCCATCCATCATTACAAAGTACTGTTATACATGGCCCTATAGGCTGCACTACACATTATCATTGTTTAATAAGCAACACGGTTTTATATGATCTGTAATAGAAACACGTTGAAGACCTCTGCTGTAGAAGCTATTTAGACCAAAGCAGCTGAGAACAACTGATGAGACGCTGCCCTCTGCTGGCCACAGGACAAATAAAACCACAATCACAAATATGACCACTTTTAATGACACTTTAATTGGTTTGCATGTAAGTTCACGGCGTGTGGGAATCATCAGTCACATGATGGCGTGATGACCATCATGAGGACGCTGTGGTTTCCTGGGAGAGTCGATCCACACAGAGCAGGTCGATCTGCATCGAACGTCTCCAGAGGGACGACGACACACTTCAGACTCCACCTGTGGAGCAACGCTTCAATGGACCAATCAGCACTGAGGGAGAAAGTTCAAACTGATTTCACTGCAAGAAGAGATTCAACTACCTACATATATACAACATATACAGTACATGTACAGTATATATGTGTTGTGGTTTCTCTGCACCTCCTCTCCTGGTATGTGGTCCAGAACTGAGCTGTGGGGTTCTTCCTCAGGAGAAAAGCAACAGTCAAGAGGACGTCTTCAAAATCTGAAACCGGGAAACACAACATTCAGTTCCCGGGCGGGCAGGGGGGCATGGATACAGGGGGGTCATGAAAAACCGACCTTGTGGCTCATAGAAAACGTCCGAGCCCAGGATGACGTCCAGCTGGGGGAGCAGGACCAGATCGGGGGAGACCTCCCCCCAGGTGAGACCCACCACGGCCACGTCGCGGAGGCCGTTGGCCTCACAGCTGCGTCTGCAGTTCTCCAGGCACGACGGCCTGTCGGCGCTGTCCGACAAGATCACCTGGGACCCGCAGCTCGCCGCCACCACGCCTGGTAGACTCACACCTGCACCGAGCTGGAGGGGGGGGAGACCTCAGAATCGTTATTTTCCAAGATGGGACGCTGAGATGCTGGAGTGAAGCTCTTCTTCTTCGTCTTTTTCTCACCTCCAGCACCGTCTTGTCTCTCAGCTCCGCTCTGTGAGTCCACAGATACTGAGCCAGCACCACTGCACAGGGCCACACATACATGCCGTACTGGGGGTCCAGGACCTGAGACAGGACCACAGTGAGACAGGACCACAGTAAGACAGGACCACAGTAAGACAGGACCATAATGAGACAGGACCACAGACAGGACCACAGTGAGACAGGACCATAGTGAGACAGGACCACAGTAAGACAGGACCACAGTGAGACAGGACCACAGTAAGACAGGACCACAGTGAGACAGGACCATAGTGAGACAGGACCACAGACAGGATCACAGTGAGACAGGATCACAGTGAGACAGGACCATAGTGAGACAGGACCACAGTGAGACAGGACCATAGTGAGACAGGACCACAGACAGGATCACAGTGAGACAGGATCACAGTGAGACAGGACCATAGTGAGACAGGACCACAGTGAGACAGGACCATAGTGAGACAGGACCACAGACAGGATCACAGTGAGACAGGACCACAGTAAGACAGGACCATAGTGAGACAGGACCACAGTGAGACAGGACCACAGTGAGACAGGACCACAGTAAGACAGGACCATAGTGAGACAGGACCACAGTGAGACAGGACCACAGTGAGACAGGACCATAGTGAGACAGGACCATAGTAAGACAGGACCATAGTGAGACAGGACCACAGTAAGACAGGACCATAGTGAGACAGGACCACAGACAGGATCACAGTGAGACAGGACCATAGTGAGACAGGACCACAGTGAGACAGGACCATAGTGAGACAGGACCACAGACAGGACCACAGTGAGACAGGACCATAGTGAGACAGGACCACAGACAGGATCACAGTGAGTCAGGACCACAGTGAGACAGGACCATAGTGAGACAGGACCATAGTAAGACAGGACCATAGTGAGACAGGACCACAGTAAGACAGGACCATAGTGAGACAGGACCACAGACAGGATCACAGTGAGACAGGACCACAGTGAGACAGGACCATAGTGAGACAGGACCACAGTAAGACAGGACCACAGTGAGACAGGACCATAGTGAGACAGGACCACAGTAAGACAGGACCACAGTAAGACAGGACCATAGTGAGACAGGACCACAGACAGACAGGACCACAGACAGGATCACAGTGAGACAGGACCACAGACAGGACCATAGTGAGACAGGACCACAGTGAGACAGGACCATAGTGAGACAGGACCACAGACAGACAGGACCACAGTCGGACAGGACCACAGTGAGACAGGACCACAGTCAGACAGGACCACAGTCAGACAGGACCACAGTGAGTGTTGTATGCCGAATTAAAGACAGGAGTCTATCATATCAAATTAAAATCTGTTGGTTCATACCATGTATACCTATGATAGGTCAAAGGTCCGAGGCATGGCCAGTTATTTACCTATATACTGGATTTTATTGAAATATATCTTATTGTTGGATGTATGCCGAATTAAAGGGGATGACTCTAACGTATCGTAGACCGCTTCTGTTCGTTGTTCCAACGGCCACTTACCTTTTATATTACGTGGTTGTCTTAAATTCACATATTTGATTGTGACGGCATAACACGGCACGTTGAAGAACGCCAAGAACGTTGACGTCAGCGTCGCATCAGAGGCATATAAACGACGGCTGCACCTGAAGTACGATCATACATAATAAAGTATATAAAAGGTGTATTCTGGATCTCCAACACACCTCGGGGATGGAGACGGACAGCGACTCCTGACTGTTGTTGCTCTCGTTGGATTCAAACGTGAAAACTTTGCTCGGCGCCTCGGCTCCACTCGGCTGTTCCATCGTGCGGGTTAACACCCCCTTAAAACCACACGATCACATGTCCAGCTAATATCCAGAGCCTTCTAATGAGAAATTCGTATTAAACCATTGAATTGACATTTATATCGGCGTTATAGCGCCAGCAGCCAGGCTTGTGTCTGCTTCTTCTTCTTTGAGGTTTATTGGCGGTTGGGAAACAACTATTTGGCGCATTACCGCCACCAACTGGTATGGAGTGTGGATCAGAACATCTAATATCCATCCATCGTTTACCGCTTATGCTGTATTCAGGGTCGCGGGGGTCTGGAGCCGATCCCAGCTGTCATTGGACGAAGGCAGGGTTCACCTGGACAGGTAACCAGTCTATCAGGCTGACATGTAGACAGACAGGTAACCATTCACACTCACACTTACGGACAATTTAGAGTCATCATAATATACAATATATACAATATAATACATAAATAAATAATAAAATAAAATCAATAAAATAATAATAATAGTGCGTATACTTCCGTGTCCTGCCTATGATGACAAACATTTTGAACATATATTTGCATCATTCTGCACAACATTGTGCATGTGATCTTATTATGGTGCATATGCATATGTTTATAGTGTCTCTTTTTCATTTTATTTTTTATCTTTGGAAATTGTCTTTTTATTTTTTTACTTTGTTTGACTTATGCTCTTGACTGCAGTACATGCTTTATTGTTTACTGTTCATTGTTTGTATCATTGTAAATATCGTGCGCACTGAAGACCAGACAAATTCCTCATATGTGAAAACTTATTTGGCAACAAACCTTAACAGCCAATCAGAACAGCGCCCCTGCGTGGCGGGAAGGCTTTCCTCTCCATTCCATCCAATAGGCGTTTTGCGGTGGCGGACGCCGTAGCCAATGGGCTTTTTGTTCCGGCAACAGGGGGGCGGGTGCTGTAGGTGTCAATCAGTCAAGCATTGTGTTGTCCTGCGAGCCAGCTACCTAGCTTGCCTCTCTTGTTTGCTATTTATCAAAGTGTATCGAGCCCGGCAGGTATTAAAGGTGTCCTCACACCCTGGTGAAGATCCGAGGACGTGCTGACACACTGACTGACTCGTGCTGTTATTGTCCAATCACATACAAGAAGGCGAGACTGTCAGAAAGAGCGCAGCTAGCCGGGTGTCGGCGCAGGCTAGGCTAGGCTAGGCTAGGTCGGATGCGTTTCTGCAGTAGCCCCCGGGTTAGCTTCGACAGCTAGCTGAGCAGCGCTAACGTCACACGCACAACGGGAGGAGGAATGAACCATAAAAGTAAGAAGAGGATTAAAGAGGCGAAACGGAGCGCCAGACCGGAACTGAAGGACTCGGTGGACTGGATACGACACGACTACCACGACACCTTCGACGTGTCGCACCGCACCGTTAAGGTACAACATGTAGCAACGTAGCATCGAGCGCTACGCTAACACGAGCTAGCCGCGGCTAGCAGCAGGAGTGCGGCTCGTCACGTAGACACCGAGCCTGCGTTTCCCCCCCAATCCTCTGCCTTAGTTGGTTCAATGTCACGCTCTCACAGCCTTATCTCCGACTCTTTCACACACTTAATTAAAGTCACCTTAATATCAGTAGGTCAGCTATTAAATACACCCAAAAAAGATTACAATAAACAAGAATAAGGCGTAAATATAAGGGAAAACAGAAACAAACGTTGACGTTTAAATAAGTCCTCGTCTTTGGAGCAGAGGTCTTCAACAGGGGGATTATAAAGTGCTGTTATACATGGCACTGTAGGCTGCACTACACATTATTATTGGTTTAATAAGACACATAGTATTATATGATATGTAATAGGGGGTCCCTCCACCGGGTCTCTACACCTCAGGGAACCTTGAACTGAAACATGTTGAAGACCTCTCCTTTAGAGGACTTAATTTATGCCATACAATTTTATATTAATACTTCAAAATTGTCACTGTCTACTCAACTTTAGTCCTGATCATAACTACCAAATATTCGTTTTAAAACAAAAATAAAAACCTTTAAATGCCAGCTTTTTTACATAACAGTGTTGAAGGAAACCCCCACAACATTAGAGAAATTAAGTAGAAGTCATCCATTTTATTAGTACACAAAGAGATATTTAACTGTGTAACTAAGCTCGAAACGAGGACTGTGGATCACTTGCATTTAAAAAGTGCTTGAAGAAAGAAAGTTGTAATGGCCCATATGAACAGGAGGGATGATCACTGACCCAAGACCAGTTTAAATATCTAGTCAAGACGTCCTGGTGACGCAAACCAGGTCTCTTGAAGTCAACATCACTGGCCGTCAGTTACTTAACCGTTAAATAACAGAGTTATTTAGAGGACGTAACATTAGAAGAAGGCGAGTTGAGAAATATAGCCACGTTGGTGTGGTGTCGTGTGGTCCAGTCCCCTCGGTTTGCGAAAGAGGCATTTCGAAATCTCGACACAAGAATGTGTACTTTAAATACAAACACACCCTCGTCTTTGTGCTGCGCCTAGACATCCTTTAAGCTTCCAGGTTGTTTAGTAAGACGTTTCGCCTCCCATCGTCAACGTCTTCACAAACCTAAAGCGAGTCCAGTTGCCAAAAGAAATCTAATACTTATTCCAGCATTTGTTTAGTATTGATTTTTTTTCAGAATCCAAATTATACATTCGATTCCCGAACTTGATATTGACAGCCCTAGTATGCTGTGTTTCAGGACAACGTGGAGCGCGTGGACGCTGCCCATCTGTCCCCCGAGGAGTTCATCCGGCGCTTCGAGCGTCCCTACAAGCCCGTCGTCCTGCAGAACAGCCAGGAGAGTTGGCCCGCCGGCGAGAAATGGACCCTGGAACGCCTCAAGCGCAAATACCGCAACCAGAAATTCAAGTGCGGCGAGGACAACGACGGCTACTCGGTGAAGATGAAGATGAAGTACTACATGGAGTATCTGGAGACCACCAGGGACGACAGCCCGCTCTACATCTTCGACAGCAGCTATGGTGAACACGCCAAGCGGCGGAAGCTGCTGGAGGACTACCAGGTGCCGGTCTTCTTCAGGGACGACCTGTTCCAGTTTGCAGGAGAGAAGCGCCGGCCGCCGTACAGGTTGGACCTTTTGTTCGTTTACCTGTCCGGCTAATTCAGGGTGGCCTTTTAGACCGCTGTCACTGGCTCCCTGGCTTGTTTACTGGCCCATCAGTGGTGTTCCAGTGATCAATAGGTGGCGCTAATACGCTAACATATGCTGCACTACGCCATCAAAGATGCTTCCATGGAGCTCATTTTCATATTTAGTAATCGAGTTGAACCCTGACGGCTGTGTCTCATGTCGCCAACTATCTGAATGTTTAGGTGATTATATTCATTATAATCCGTACATATCATCATTTTTATATTAATTCTATTATTACATTGATAACAACCATTATATGCATCATGTTGTTTTCTGATCAGACAGAAATATTATTGATGAAGCAATCAAACAGATAGAGAAAGAATATAGTGGAGTTTAATTGATGAGGATGACTTGTAGACACGTGATAGTCCAGCTCACCTGGACCCGTCCTCTGGTCTCCTCCACAGGTGGTTTGTAATGGGCCCGGCTCGCTCCGGCACCGGCATCCACATCGACCCGCTGGGCACCAGCGCCTGGAACGCCCTGGTCCAGGGACACAAGAGGTGGTGTCTGTTCCCCACCAACACGCCCCGCGAGCTCATCAAGGTGACCCGAGAGGACGGGGGCAACCAGCAGGACGAGGCTATCACCTGGTTCAACGTGGTCTACCCCCGAACGCAGCAGCCCAGCTGGCCTCCAGAGTTCACACCACTGGAGATCCTCCAGAGACCCGGGGAGACCGTCTTTGTGCCTGGTCAGTGTCCTCAGTGTCATCCCTTCAGTGTCCACTCCTCAGTGTCCTCTCCTCAGTGTCTCCTCTTCAGTGTGCACTCTTCAGTTTCCACCCCTCAGTGTCCACTCCTCGTTGTCCTCTCCTCAGTGTCATCTCCTCAGTGTCATCTCCTCAGTGTCATCTCCTCGGTGTCTCCTCTTCAGTGTCCACTCCTCGTTGTCCACTCCTCGTTGTCCTCTCCTCAGTGTCATCTCCTCAGTGTCATCTCCTCAGTGTCTCCTCTTCAGTGTCCACTCCTCGTTGTCCACTCCTCGTTGTCCTCTCCTCAGTGTCATCTCCTCAGTGTCATCTCCTCAGTGTCTCCTCTTCAGTGTCCACTCCTCGTTGTCCACTCCTCGTTGTCCTCTCCTCAGTGTCATCTCCTCAGTGTCATCTCCTCAGTGTCTCCTCTTCAGTGTCCACTCCTCGTTGTCCACTCCTCGTTGTCCACTCCTCGTTGTGTGTGACCCAGATTGACCCGGAGCAGGATTAACCAGGATTTGGACTGTAGATTAACCCACAGACACAACAGGAAGCTGCATGTGATGTCTGTTGATCAACCCTTTGAAACATACTAACAAATACTATTACCCCCATTTACAGTAGTATTATATATCCCCATTGACAGTAGTACTTCTTATATATATATATATATATATATATATATATATATATATATATATATATATATGAGATAGTGTGCGTTGCTTGGTGATGTTAATGGTAACTAGCCGTGTGTCCACAGGCGGGTGGTGGCACGTCGTCCTCAACATGGACACGACCATCGCCGTCACTCAGAACTTCGCCAGTACGACCAACTTCCCCATCGTGTGGCACAAAACCGTCCGAGGGCGACCCAAACTCTCCAGGAAGTGGTACCGGTAAGGACGCCAAGCCGCATCATCATCAGAAGCAGCAGCAGCAGCGAGTAGATTACTGGATTGACTAAACATGACTAAATTAATGATTATAACGTTAATCTGAACTAATTAATGAATTAGATATGAAAGTCTGTGCACTGATGATGATCAGAAATGTGTATGTGATTGGTGGAGTTAAACGGCGTTCTGGGTTCTTCCTGCTGGGTTCAGGATCCTGAAGCAGGAGAGACCAGATCTGGCGGCCCTGGCAGACAAAGTGGACCTGCAGGAGTCCACAGGAATCGCTTCAGACAGCTCCAGTGACTCTTCATCATCGTCATCCTCCAGCTCGTCTGACTCTGATGTATGTGTTCACACACAAATGCGCACGCACACACACACACACACACACACTCACATACACACCCTCTGGGTTCATGTGTGTCCGTCCGTCACAGATCTGCGTGTTGTGACACTTCACTTTGTGCCCTGTAGGCGGCGTCGGGCTCCGAGGGCGACGCTGCGTCCCACCGCAGGAAGAAGAGGCGGACCTGCGGGGCAGCAGCCAACGGGGACACCAGTGGCCAGGACGACTGCGTCAGCAAGGAGAGGAGCTCGTCACGGTGACCTCTGACCTGCTTTGCCCACCCGGCAGGTGGCGACCCCTCCTCCGTCCTCTGACACGCAGACGGCTGCTTCCTGTCTGGTTCTGGTTCAGGTTTGAGGATCCACCGGAGACCCGTCACCGCTGTGCTTTTAATCAGTCTGTTAGTGTCTGTCGTGGGAGGACGTGGAGGGGGATCAGAGCCGGTAAGCGGACTGGTGGGGGTCTTCGTTGTGGGTCCTCATTGTGGGCTCTAAAGGTCCCCTAAGAGAGCCGCGTTGTCCCACTTGGGATATTTCTGGGGGTCTGTCTTTAGTTTGTCGACACGTTTCTCTACACTTAAAAACGCCTTGAACTCTGTGGTCTTTGGGGGGGGGGGGGGGGGGTCTCACAAAGACCCGATCGCACCACATCGTCACATAGTCTGAACCCTCAAAGGACCGAGGACGAGGTGAGACAATTAAAAAGAGACTAGAAGGAGCTCCGCCAAGACCACAAGTGGAAAATAATAATCTGTGGTTTGGATATAATGTGTTCTTCATCAGCTGCTCGCCGCCAAGCGTCATAGAAATCACGCCGGTTGTTTCCTGTAGTCCTGCTGACAAACCTGAAACCTGAAAATATGACGTCTTTTTATTCTGTCCAGATAGAAAACTCAACCCACCGTCCTGTTTCAGATTTCCCAGCACTGTCCAGCTCACACAAACGTCTCTGATTGGCCGTTGACTAACGGTTGCCTTGGTGATTTAACTTTGATTCTTTTGAAGAGAAAATGAAGCGTTTCTACTGTATGAAATCCGGGAGACTCTGGTTGTGTTTCTGCTTTGTGCCAAAAAAAACCCTCAGCTGCAGGACGTTTATGGCTTTTATACCGTCGTCATTAAAGGACACTAGAGGGCACTACATTCACCACAATGCACTGCTTCGTTTTGGAGCTCCGGTGGATGGAGGAGCCGACGGAGAGCTGGTGTGTGTTTGAGTTCACTCGTCAATCAGAGCTTAAGTGATCGATGATGCAGGAGTCCAAGTTCCACTAATCAATACCGTCAGAGCTGAGATGTGAGTCGACAGACGATCAATCGTTGGAGTTGTTTTTTCTCTTCCTCTTCTAGTTGTCGGCTCGGATGACGAATCATTTGATTTACGATGGTTATGATTGTGTCTTTACAAAAATACAAATGATCAACCTCCGTACAGGAAACGCCTGAATGCACCTGCTGAGTCCGACGGATCATTAAAACTCACTATTGATGAACTGAAAAGCCATTCTCAGGTTGCTGATCATCTTTAGTGGCATTTTTAAAAAAAGTGTTTAAACTGAAAGAAAAGAGATGTTTTATCAGGAAAATATTCCTGTGATTTGGTAAAAAGATACATTTAAAAGTGGAGGGTTGTTTCCTCACAGTTAGAAGAGATTCATCAATTAATTAGTCACAGGTTACGTCTATTTATTTACCTGATTGATCGTTTTCTAAAACGTGACTTCTTATGTCTCGTTTTTACGACAGCGTATCAGGGCCACTGTAGGAGAAAAAACAAGCCCAGAGGGGGGGGCAAAGTACAGAGTTAAGTTTTTTGTTAATTGCAGCAATTCAAATTTGCTACTTTAAAATCTCACAAATTTGCAATGTTTTTTCTCTGAATATTGCCCCCCTCTCTTGGCTGTTTTTGTTTGTTTGTTTTCTGCAGTAGCCCTAATACGCCATCGTACATTTTCTTGAAAACCAAAATATTTTCTGTTTCCTGAAATATAAAATCCTCACGTTTGGACTGTAAAAGGACTGACATTAGGAATCTGTTATGAATCCGGCTACTGATTGATCTCCTGTCGACTCATATCGGTGAAACCTTCGTGTATCTTTTCTAAAAGCCTGAATCCTTAAAAGCGAGCTGTGCCCGGCTGTTTGTGTCGATGTGAACCTGTTTGCTTTTCCACTAAAGTGCCTACGAACACGTCTGTTGCTGGTTTTCTCTCCTGGACTCGTAAGCGAAGGCGCCGCGTTGGTCTGTGAGGTCGGTCACGCGGCGCTTCCTTAGGTGGTCTGAACTGATCTGGGATCAGCTTTACGTGCTGGTGTTGAGTCTGCAGGTTTTAATGTCGAAGTGAATCTGAGCTCCGGCAGACTAAATGTGCTGAATTTCATTTTCTTTTGTTCAATAAAAATATTTTCTATGAGTCCGAACCGTTTAGTTGTTCAAGCTCAATGATGATTACCTCCTGTAATGAGTCTGTAATGACGCCAAAACAACAACCTGAAGGATTATTCAAATAAACTCTAAAAAAGAATATTAATGTCTCATTTTTAGGCAGTTTTTTTTGACACAGACATTTTTATATTCACTAAAAAAGTTAGAATTGCTGCAGTTAACAATTATTGTCATGTTTGTTTAATGGCTTTGTTAATGAATAATATATGTCAAAAATAATGTCATCAATGACAAAGAAAGCAGCAAATCATCACAAGCTGGAACTGGAAAATAAAAGTATGTTTGGTGACTGAAAACCAATAATTATCAAAAAATATATTAAAAGGATATATTTGTTATATATTATTTTTCATTGTTATTGTTGCACCTTTATTTTTATGTGCGTGTATAACGTGTTTTGTGTTTGTATCCATAGTTTTTGTTGATATTCGAGAAAACCGTTATTTTATTCTGAAGACTACGTGACACTATGGTAATATCCGGTAGGGGCGTTTATTTTGAGACCCGTCCGGAAGTGCGCAGATGAGCCGTGGAGTTGAGCCGCTGAGAGGCGTGACGCCGCTCAGTGAGTGTGTGACTGCAGGCTGACCGGCACACACCGTCCTCCTCCTCATCCTTCCTCTCGAACTTCTTTAATCCTCCATCATGGATCTGGACCCGACCATCATCGTTCCCGCCATCGTCTTCACCGTTGTCGCCATTTATTTCGCTTCGTCGCTGCTGAGCAAGAAGCCCGAAGCCGCCTCAGCCGGTAAGAAGAAGCCGAAAGTCGGCTACGGAGACGACGTCCCCCCGTCCAGAGCTCTGGGAGAACCGCGCCGGGTCGAGCCTGAAGAAACCCCGCAGACACCGCCTCCCGCACCGCCTGTGGAGGACGTCGGAGCCGCGGAGAGCGTCCGAGTGAATGTAAGATCCATTCTGATCAATTCATTCTAATCAGGACAACATGGATTCTTACTAGGAAGTTTTTTAGTTATTATTCCCATCAATCCTAAACTTTTTTTAGTCTTAATAAATTAATTAATTAGGAATAATGTTGCTCTATGCACATAATATAATATTGGGCATAGTGATGGTAAAATAAAAAATATAACAAGAAAGAAACATTTAAATAAAATTGCATATTTGCATGGAGACCAAAAAAGGGAGGATGACATTACAAATGACCGAGTAGTAAATTTAAAATGTGTTGAATTTGCAGTGACATTAATGAGGAGTTTGTTGTTTTCTATAAACTTAACAAACTTATGAATCGATCAATCTCTGTTGGTATTGTTATTTCATGTCATTTGATTAGGGCCGAAAGTATCAATTAATTACATTATTAATGTTTCTAACGTCTTCTAACAGATAGCCTACCTGGTACAACCAAACACTGCAACATCTCACTATCATAACAATAATAACCGGTAAATAAGAAATAACTCATGTTTTAAGATAATTAGTGACACTGTGTATGTAAGTGTGTATGTAAGAGTGTGTGTGTGTGTGTGTATGTAAGAGTGTGTGTGTGTGTGTGTACATACACCACAAGGAAACAAACCACCAATATAGTAAAACAGACCAAAATAATTTGATAAAGTAGTTTAACACAAACTTCTATCAGCAGCCTAACAGCCTGGATGAATAAGAAGTTAAATATAATAAAACAAAAGCTTAACCCTACTTCGTAGATACAAATTAATTTAATTATTCTAAAGATAAACATTGTCAGTTAAATAACAATCCACTTAATTTTCGTATTTCCGTATTTAAAGTATGAACTGTAATAATGTTCACGTAGCGCCACCATCAGGTCGACGTGTGACCTTGGTTTCCTGAACAAAACAAAACACCTGCACAACTGAAGACGAGTTCACTGGTCCTGAGCTAACGTTAGTGTGCTAACAGGCTAACGTTAGCTTGCTAACAAGCTAAGCTTAGATGGAATACTTACTTATAACAGAAATATTGAACGTTTTTCTTGTGATTATTGGTGTAAGTTAAGCTTTTTATTCTAACTAAAGTGATATTTTTCCTTCATTGCGTGAGCAGCGTTTCTGCGTGTCGCTATGTACGAAGTGGAGCTGCGTGGTTTCCGTGGCGATGAGCTCACTCATTGACGTGGACCACGCGGTCCCCGGGTTCTCTTCCTGGTCCACGTTTGTGTCCCGTTAGTGGATTTGCATGTTCACACAGGATCCCTGTTTGTGCTCCTGAACCGTTTGCATGTCCGATAGAAGCTCCGCATGTAAATCAGGCGTTGCCGGCGGCGACGGCAGGAAGGTTGACCCTTCGCCTGACCTTTTGGAGCAGCTGAGGAATGTGCCCACCGCGGCTGGAACATGGGTCTCATGTTTGGAGGCCGACATGGATCCTATCTTTACACCTGTCACATGTCTGACATGGGGGTCTGTAGGGTTTCATGTGGTCCTGTCGGTTCAGGATCTGCCTGAAAATCATTTAGACCACTTCATCGTCACACTTCAAACCGTCTTCGTTCCAGATGGCTCTTTTAAACCGCTGAATGTTCTCATCACATTTCTACACAAAGGAAATGCGCTCTGTGGTTGCTAGGCAACCGCCTCCTCTCAGAGACCGGCCTCCGTGACCCCGGCCTCCGTGACCCCAGGCTCCGTGACCCCGGCCTCTGAAAGGATAGACGCTGAATTTTTAGACACGGCTGATGTTTTTGGGAGTGCAAAACATCCAGACTCTGCTGGTCTATGTGGGCCGCTGGTCCGGATTCAGGGCCGAGGAGGATCTATAAATATGGGACTATAAGTGAGAGGGTCTTCCTGTCCCGGGATCAGGATTTACAAGCCTGCAGCCTAAAGCGTCTCTGACATTTATGTTGCTAGCATGTCGCGGTCCCTCTACGGTTACAGCTGCCTCAAACACACACACACACACACACACACACACACACACACACACACACACGCACACACAAGGACACAGCATTGGTATTATGGGATGGAACCCGGGAGGAGGGAGAACCTTCATCCACCTCCTCATTCTTTGTCACTGAGCCGAGTTTGTGGAGACGCAGCTCCATACATGGAAACATTCCCGCAGGTTCTTCTGCTGCAGCTTCTCCTCAGATAATATATATATATATATATATATATATATATATATATATATATATAATTCCCATGATGCATCTGTCCTGTGACCTGAGGACTGACTCTGAGTCAGTGGGCATGACCCGTGTGGCGTTCACAGACCGCTCGTCTCTTTTAACGGGAGTTGTGTCTGACGTACCTCTCCTGGTATTTTTTGCCGCTGGCTCGGCCCACTTCCTCCGCCCGGTCTGGTCTGGTCCAGTTCGGTCTGGTCCTGGCTCCACAGCTCCTCAGGGCTCTGAGCTGTTGGCTGGGCATCAAATCCAGGAGGAAACAATGGCTTCATACCACAACATCCCAGCTGGTTCCTCCTCCAGCCCACCAATCAGGGCCCGTCCTGGTCTCTGAGCTGGTCTACGGTATGACAGAGGAAAGCAGCACCCTCCCCTCACAGAGAAACCTTCATTTCCTGGTTCCAGATGTGGAGACCTTAACCCTCTGTGTCCGTCCTCTGTAGCAGCAGCACGCGTCATGATGACGATGTCATCATATTATCTGTTATCACCATGAAACTAGACCTGGATTCAGTCTGATCACGGGAATGTTGATAGCAAACAGACGTGGAGTCCCTAAGAGTCCCAGTCCCTAAGAGTCCCAGTCCCTAAGAGTCCCAGTTAGAGTCTCTTTAGACTGTAAACCTGCACCTGTCTGTTGAAAGGAAACTCCTCAAGTCTGCAGCTCTGGACTGCAGATGTATCATAACTCCTAATATAGTGTCTCGTGCTCCCGAGTTATTCTTTTATAATCCTGATCTTTGGACTGCTTAGTCGTGGTTTTGTCAGAACTGGTCTTCCATACTTTAACGGGGGGAGACGTGGTTCACGATGACTTCATAGAGGATTTCCTCACCCAGCAAACACCGGACCCGTTCGGGCCGCCAGTACGAGCCGGGCTTTGGTTTACAGTTCATCATCCTGCTGACTCATAGAACGATTTAATGACTCGGCATTCAGCGTGTTGACCCACGAAGCGCTTTGTTTCAGCCCCGTCGGCTCAGATGGTTTTGGTGCTGCAGAGCTCAGGAATTCAGAGGAAGTGGTTCGGTGGGGGGGGGGGGGGGGGTCAGAGACCGGCAACTGGACTGGTTTCATGCAGGCCTGGTGCACTCTGCTGTCTCATGGCACCAGTTGTCACTTCAGTGAGTCATCAGTAGAGCTGTCTGTCTGAGACCCAGACCGGGACCCAGACCAGGGCCCTGTAGTCCCCGTTCTTTGTTTGACATGTTGTTTCTGAGAAGATCAACATCACTTTGATCTGGATGCTGAATTCCAAACCTGCTCAACTCAAAGACCAGAGGAACTGGAACCCAACAACAACTCAGTGGGAGGTTGAGGGAGAAACCAGATCTGCTGCTGAATGTGGATCCGTGCTGAGCTCAGCACTCCAGAGACCCCCACAGGTGTGTGTGTGGGCGGGGGGGGGGCTCGGCCAATGAGAAGGCAGATATTTATAGACGAGAGCTGACAGGTCGGCGCCGCTGAAGAGGCCTCGTGAGTCAGCTGCAGGCGGCGGCTGACCCTCCACCAGGACCTGCAGCTGACCCTCCACCAGGACCTGCAGCTGACAGGGCAGAGGTCAGAGGTCAGCCGTCCAATCACGTCACCACTGTTTCTGTTCTCTTCACAGGCAGCCCCAGAACCTGTAGCAGCACCAGAACCTGTAGCAGAACCTGTTTCAGCACCAGAACCAGTATCAGCACCAGAACCTGTATCAGCACCAGAACCAGTATCAGCACCAGAGCCTGTCCCTGAACCATTAAAAGTTCCAGAACCAGTCCCTGTACCAGTGTCTGCACCAGAACCAGTATCGGAGACTGTACCAGAACCAGAACTTGTCCCAGAGTCAGTTGCAGCACAAGAACTAGCTGCAGAGCCAGAACCAGTCCCAGAGCCAGAACCAGCTGCAGTACCAGTCCCAGAGCCAGAACCAGCTGAAGAGCCAGAACCAGTATCAGAACCTGAACCTGTCCCTGAACCAGATGCGGTGCCTGATTCAGAGCCTTTGGTCAAGTCCGAAGCGGTCTCTGAAGAAGAGGTCCAGCCTGAACCTGAGCCTGTTGTGGAGCAGTCCTTACCTGAGCTGATTCCTGGTTCTACCGAGGACCGCCTGCTGACCCCTGAACCTGTCATAGAGGACCCAGAAGCTGAACTGGAACCAGAGATCCTGAACAACGGTGAGATACTGTCCTGTCCTGTACCATGTACTGCATGTTGGCTAGTATTACTAGTACTTACAGTGAGGTAATTACAAGGCGTTAACCTCGTTAAGGTCCCGAAGCTTTTCAGAATAAAAGCACACATTAATGGTGATCAATAAAGTGATCAGTGAGACAGAATTACTAGTACTACTACTAGTAGTATTTCAGAGTGATGCCAGTACACAGACTGTAGTATTTCAACTACTTTAACCTCCTTTATTTCAGTAGAAAAACTGCTTTTATTCAGTTTTACTTTTCTTGACTCATTACGCTGATACTTTACCTCATACTTTCATATTAGTAGTAGTACTACTAGTACGACTAGTAGTACTAGTCGTACTACTAGCCTACACACCACAGGTTACAGATACATTTTCCATTCTATTTTTTGTGTTTTATTATTTTTCTATTATATAATTTGATTATATTTTTAGTTAATGTTTAATTTAACAATGTATTTTACCGGTATATTTATATATAAATATAATATTTAATTTGATTATATTTTTACTTCATTCTGTTATATACTTTTTCATTATATTCTACATATTAAATTACATTTTTGATATTTTCTTCCTTTATTTTTCCATCTGAGTTATTATATTATAATATTATATATATTTGTATGTTTGTACTCGTCTGTTTCTCCAACATTTTTGTGATAAACAGTTTCCAGCTGAGTGTGACTGATAACATTTATCTACACACACACACACACGTGCACACACAGACACACACACACACACACACACACACACACACACACACACACACACACTGCTGTTGTTGTCCAACGCTGTAGGAGCGATTATTGACTGGATCAGAAAATATGTCTAATCAATCAATAATTGTGATGAATGAGACTCTTTGTGCGTCTCAACAGCCACATGATGTTTACTTCCTGTGTGTGTGTGTGTGTGTGTGTGTGTGTGTGTGTGTGTGTGTGTGTGTGTGTGTGTGTGTGTGTGTGTGTGTGTGTGTGTGTGTGTGTGTGTGTGTGTGTGTGTGTGTGTGTGTGTGTGTGTGTGTGTGTGTGTGTGTGTCAGACGTGGCTGCAGCTGACGACACGGTGAAGTTCACTCCGGGAAAGAAGCAGAACAAGTTTGAGACGATGATGACGAAGGAGGAGATGGAGGAAGAGCAGAGGTCAGTCTAGACCTGGAGGTCAGGTGACCTGTGGGGAGGGAGGGAGGGAGGGAGGGAGAGAGAGAGGGAGGGGGAGGGAGGGAGGGAGGGAGAGAGAGAGAGAGGGAGGGGGAGGGAGGGAGAGAGAGAGGGAGGGAGAGAGAGAGTGGGATGGAGAGAGAGAGAGGGAGGGGGAGGGAGGGAGAGAGAGAGGGAGGGAGAGAGAGAGTGGGATGGAGAGAGAGAGAGGGAGGGGGAGAGAGAGGGAGGGAGAGAGAGAGTGGGATGGAGAGAGAGAGAGGGAGGGAGAGAGAGAGGGAGGGGGAGAGAGAGGGAGGGGGAGGGAGGGAGAGAGAGAGGGAGGGAGAGAGAGAGAGGGAGGGAGAGAGAGAGGGAGGGGGAGAGAGTGGGATGGAGAGAGAGAGAGGGAGGGAGAGAGAGAGAGGGAGGGGGAGAGAGTGGGATGGAGAGAGAGAGAGAGGGGGAGAATGATGGGAAACTCCATCTTTGAGTCCTCGGCGAAGCGGTACGTTATTTACGTATTCGTCTCATCATACAATTATAAGTTATAACACAAAACTCTGCTCCCTTTTAATGCCTTTTCTACGGCTCTTTTAAAAATAAAAGTCACAAAACAAACAAGTCGACCTGTTCTCTAATATCAGAGATGAAAACGTTATGAAGTGGTTCAAAGAGAAAATCATTTTAATCTGGTGATATTTCATCGTTCTGGTCCAGGAAGGCTTCTTGTTGCGGGTGATCGCCCCCTGCTGGACAACCTGAGTCGTTACATGTAGGAACCAACATTTCCAATGACCCAGAATCAGATGTTTCAGTCAGTAACAGTCACGGAGATGAACGCCATCAATACCACAGTAGAAGAAGAATCACACGTGGCAATAAGAAAATTATTATTATTATTATTATTATTATTATTATTATTATTATTATTATTATAAATACAGTTTATGTTCAAGTTAAAAAAGTACATTCATATTGATAATTGTTCATAAATATAATATATTATGGTGACACCAACCATGACGTAATATAAATATTAAAAGTAAGTATTTTCTGAATTATAATGAAGCAGATTCATAGGTCGGGTTAGTGGCCCCGCCCCCTCGGCCTCGGTCACTCTCACCTGTCCAGAGGAACGGTCAGGTGCACGTTCAGGTTCAGCTCTCTGCTTCTGGTTCTGGTTTACTGTCCCTGCTGGGGGTCTGAGTGCTCGCTCCCTCTACTTCATTTCTGGCTAACCCTGCATGCTAACCCTGCATGCTATCGCCACGGCTAACGATGCTAACACCACGGCTAACTATGCTAAAAACATGGATAGCGATGCTAACAACACGGCTAACGATGCTAACACAACGGCTAACTATGCTAAAAACATGGATAGCGATGCTAACAACACGGCTAACGATGCTAACACTACGGCTGACGGTGAGTCGCTTTTCATTCTGGCTGATGATGTCACTACTAACCTGTGTAACCACTGCTCCTGATTGGCTGCTCTGGCTGTTACTCACTTTAAACCTCATTTTTAAACTTCACTAAAGGTGGACGAAGATGAACCTGATTCATATAAATATTATACATATATATATATATATATATATATATATATATATATATATACTGTATATATATGAAAAAAATATGATTGACAGACTAATTCTAAATTGAATAATAACTCGTCTGCATTTGAGGACTAAAGAAATTGTGTACTTTTTCTTTTTACTTAATTTGTATTATTTCTGAATGTATTTTAGATTTGTCTGTTGGTTTCCATTTATTTACACTATGGAAGTCAATGAGCTTCATTCATATCCACTTTATTTATTTATGTGATGAGACTGAGACTCAAAAACAAATCTTCCAACTCTTATTTTGTAAAAAAGTTTTAAATTGAATTAACTAACTAACTTTATTCTCAAAATACAGACTCAAAATATTTAAACTTTTTTCCATCATGTCTTTTTTTATTTGACATTTATGAAAATATTTCTTTTTAAAAATATTTTTGACTTTATTGTCACCATAACATTGTAATTTTCTGCTTTTTTCTTTCAGAAAATATTTTTATAAAATGCTCGCCGACCTTTTAATCTCTAAAAATATTATTCTCAGAATAATATTATGATACATTTCGGATGTATGCCCTTCATATTAATAGTTTTCAAGTCTTTTTTCAAGTTAATTTACGCTCTGACATCACAGTGAGCATTAATTGAATTCTCATAACCGTCATGAAACTGATGATTAAGGATGAAAATAAATGTAAGCCAACAGAAGGAAATATAATTAGAATATGCAAATGAATCCGCTGTGATTTAAAGCGCCATAAATCTTCTGAACGTCCCTTTAAAGCTGCACGTTAAAAATCCTCCCGTTTCTATTTTTGTTCCAGAGCTCCTGAATGAGGCGTCGGACGCCGTCTTTGTTTGATCTCAGCTGACCGGCGAGGACGATGAGAGCCGAAGGAAACAGTCACGTTAAACTTCCTCTTCGTCATCGTGTTTCTGCTCTCAGCTGCTCGTGACTCGTCTTCACACCGAAGTGCCTTCATCGGTCTGAGTGTTCGTTGTTCGTGGCGTTCTTTGACTCGTTTCAATAAAGTTTAGTCAAAGACGCTTG
Source organism: Eutrigla gurnardus (assembly GCF_963514095.1). Lineage (NCBI taxonomy): Eukaryota > Metazoa > Chordata > Actinopteri > Perciformes > Triglidae > Eutrigla > Eutrigla gurnardus. The sequence continues at coordinate 2,538,063 of NC_139931.1, forward strand.
TTTCCTGTCCGTCGTGTGTTTGAGGTTTGATTTAACGTTTTGAACAATTAATTAATAAACGTGTGAAACCAAACAGACGTTCCTTGTTTTTATTAAGTTTGATTTCAGCGTCGGTTAAAATATTTTATCGTTTAAAAACGTTTTCTCAGGTCGACGTCGAATATGAGTATAAATAACATCGGAGGTTTTTGTCGTCGACAGCTTCAGACTTTTATCCAAAGGTTTCCAGAAATCAAATCAGATTTCTAAATTAATATTAAATTATTAATATATCCAGATAAAACATGTATGTTTTAATATTTTATTCATGAGACAACTTTATTTTCAAAACATTAAAACTTTTTTTTTTCAGATTATATTTTTGAAATATTTGTTGTAATTTGTTCTGGAAATATCAAAACATGTTTTTTATCAGGTTTTTAATTTTTAATAAACCACCCAAGAGCATTGCTATTACCTTTGTGTTCATATTAAAATATTCTTAAAATATTATTTACCATTAAATTATTTTTAATCAGTTAAATATAAATTCTCTTGAAAAATTAGTCATATATTTTACAAACTGTACTGACTTCCCAGGGTCCAACAGGAGCAGCTGGCGGCCATCTTCCTGCTCCTGAGGGAGAACCAGGAGGTGACGGAGGGAGACATGGAGGAGCAGCTGAAGCTTTACTCCCTGTGAGATGCTGGGGCCACAGTTACCACCGTCACCACGGTTACCACATTGTAGTATTCACTAAATAAGTACATTCAACGTTATTATTGTGAAATAAGGCCAGGAAAATGGTTTTGATATGATTTATTTTAAAGTGTTGTACTTTATTTTTATTCACATCAAAGATATGTTCTTTCTTCATGTATTATCAGAAACTTTAATTTTACTTTATTGTCACAATAACATCAACTTTGATGTTTTTCTCTGAGAGAATCTTTTTAGAAAAGTGCTGCATTGTGGGTAATGTAGTTTTTGTTCTCTCGAAGCTCATTTTTACTTTCTGCTTTTGTTGAATTGATTTTGTTTTATTAATTTGTTTTTTTTGTCATGACAATAAAAATATAAACCATCTGAATTCATGAATTTCTAATTAGTATAACTAATAATTTGAATATTTTTAAATCATTATTTCTATTATTAATTATTATTGTAAATGTTCGTGTTTTTGTTGAATTTATTGCCGCAGCTAAGGCTTTTTTTTAGGTTGCCTGTTGAACTCCGGGAGAACAGGTGAGTCCAGAACAGGTGAGACCAGATCTGATCACCTGACCCACATCCAACTGTGACGTCGGCTGCAGCAGCAGCGTCTCGCACGACGAGAGAAGAAGGAGAAGAAGTCGTCGCTCCTCGGGAACAATGAGATGGTCCATCCGGGATCTCCTCTACCTGCTGGGGATGTTTGGTCTCGTCCTCTGGACCCGTTTCTGCAGCAACAGGTGAGTCTCAAAACCTGAACCAGTCCGGAGGGGGAGGAAGTACTCACGCCATTCTCTGTGTGTGTGTGTGTGTGTGTGTGTGTGTGTGCGTGCGTGCGCGCGTGTTAGCGTCGAGTCTCACCAAGACCAGGTGGACTGGCCTCCGGGTGAGGAGCATGTGGACTGGAGTATCTTCTCAGCAGGAGGACCAGAAGAAGAGCCGGTGAGTTCGTCTTTTTCTCTTTAAGCTGCTGACAATCTACATGCAGATACGATATCATTAATAAAAATAAACGTATTTAAGTGTTAGAAAGTGTTTTATGTTGAACTAAGATCAAAACAATGATAAACAAAAACAACAAATGTGACACGTTTGTGTTTTAACCGTTTACTTTCACTTTAACTTTGTAAAGTTCTTGTATGAACTTTGTAAAGTTCTTCTGGAAACTTTGTAAAGTTCTTCTGGAAACGTTGTTGTTTTTCTGTAAACATTGTAAAGCTATTCTGTAAACTTTGTAAAGTTATTCTGTAAACATTCCCACCACGTTCTGATCCAGTTTCATGTTGTTTCTATATTTCAGACCGAAGCAGCGGCTTGTTCTCTGAGGAACGTGGTGAGGAACGACGTTCGCCTCCGAGACAAGTTCAGGTTCTCCTCCTCGGTTCTTCAGTGGAAGCAAAGTTTCTCCAAAGCAGCCTGGGAACATCTGAAGACCCAATACCCTCCATACGGCTGGAAGGGACTTCCTGTCAAAGGTAATGTCTCTTCTGGTTTCTTTCTGGAGAACTGGGTTCTCTGAGGACGGAAGCTGATCTGAGAATAGGATGTATGAGACTACTTCAAACTACGTTCACTTTGAAGTCATTTTCATGTCTCTTTGTCGTCTTTTCATGCCTCTTTGAGGTCGTTTTATGTCTTTGTAGTCGTTTTATCTCTTTTAAGTCATTTTCATGTCTCTTTGTAGTTGTTTTATGTCTTTGAGGTCGTTTTATGTCTCTTTGAAGTAGTTTTATCTCTTTGAAGTAGTTTTATGTCTTTGAAGTCATTTTATGTCTCTTTGAAGTCGTTTTATGACTCTTTCCAGACCGTTTAATGTCTGTACATACTTGTACACTCTTAGTTCAGGAAGGTTTTGAATGCAGGATGTTTACTTAACCGAGTATTTTCACAGAGTGGTATTAGTACTTTTACTGCAGTATAAGTGCCTGAGTACTTCTTCCCGTCCTCCAGTCATCCGCGAGACTCTGTCCCTCCTGAACAGCTCCTGTCTCTTCAGACGAGACTCACCTGTCAGGTGTGTTCGCTGCGCTGTGGTCGGCAATGGAGGAATCCTCCGGGGGTCCGGACAGGGCAGCAACATCGACAGCCATGATTTTGTCTTCAGGTGAGACGGGGGACACCTGGACTCGTTTCTTAAGGATCACATGTTAGTAGAAACCTGTTTCCGGTCTTCAGGGTGAACGGAGCCGTGACCAGAGGGTTTGAGGACGACGTGGGGACGAAGACGTCCTTTTATGGATTCACCGTCAACACCATGAAACATGCCCTCAGCTGGTACCGCAAGGCCGGATTCACCACAGTCCCCCAGAGTCCGGTGAGGAACTAACCTCTGAAGGCTTTTGTAGTCTGGGTCGGACTGTCTGGGGTCCCTGAACTGCTGGGCCCCTGTTCCTGACCCCAGTGGGCCCTTTATGACCCCCCCCCCCCCCCCTCTCCCCCAGGAGATAAAGTACATCTTCATCCCAGCAGACCTCCGAGACTACGTGATGCTGGCGGCTGCTGTTCAGGGTCAGACCGTCCCCTCCGGCACAGACAAGGGGGACAGGTGAGTCCACTTCACCGGGTTCTGATTGTGGAACTTGTTGTGGTCCTCTGGACTCTAAGACCACAACAGAACACATGTGAAGGGATTTTATTTAACAATGGTTTTAATCCAAAATGTGGAACTCAACAATCGGTCCTTCCAGGTCCTTTGAGGTCCTTTCAAGGAAACATGATACCAACGGGCGGCTTTTACCTGGAGACTGCTTCTTTTTTCTTAATGGGCCGACACACAACGGCTCATTAAATTCACACACACACACACACACACACACACACACACTTTTATTTATTCTTCCAGTCTGCTGCAACATTGAGTCTGACCACTAGATGGCAGCACAACGCTGGTATCCAATTATCTTACATGTGAAGATGATTTTAGTTGGTTTTAAATTATATGTTAATAACGTTAATATAAGTTATGTTATTAATATTAACATTATTAAAATTCTTATTTTTATTTATATTATTAAATTCAATGTTTTTACATGAAAAATAACTTTGACCATCAAAATCAGTTCACTCATTTCATAATTCTACAATTCTACTTGGTGAAGAAACAAAAGCTGTCAGATGAATAAAAGTAAATATACTCAAGTGAAGTACAAGTACCTCAAATGTGCCGTTCAACACGGTACTTGTTGAGTAAATGAACTTTGTTACTTTGTTGTTTTTGGAACAGAACCTGGAAGTACTTCGGTCACAAACCGGCTGAAGGCTTCAAGTTTCTCCATCCGGGGTTCATCTACTATGTGACCCACAGGTGAGATATCCATCACATATCCATATCCATCACATATCCATATCATCACATATCCATCACATATCCATATCCATCACATATCCATATCATCACATATCCATCACATATCCATATCCATCACATATCCATATCCATCACGTATCCATCACATATCCATATCCATCACATATCCATATCATCACATATCCATCACATATCCATATCCATCACATATCCATATCATCACATATCCATCACATATCCATATCCATCACATATCCATATCCATCACGTATCCATCACATATCCATATCCATCACATATCCATATCATCACATATCCATCACATATCCATATCATCACATATCCATCACATATCCATATCCATCACGTATCCATATCATCACATATCCATCACATATCCATATCCATCACATATCCATATCCATCACATATCCATATCAATCACATGTCCATCACATATCCATATCCATCACATATCCATCACGTATACATCACATATCCATATCCATCACATGTCCATATCATCACATATCCATATCAATCACATATCCATATCCATCACATATCCATATCCATCACATATCCATATCATCACATATCCATATCCATCACATATCCATATCCATCACATATCCATATCCATCACATATCCATCACATATCCATATCCATCACATATCCATATCAATCACATGTCCATCACATATCCATATCATCACATATCCATATCCAGCACATATCCATATCAATCACATGTCCATCACATATCCATATCCATCACATATCCATATCCATCACATATCCATATCCACCACATATCCATCACATATCCATATCCACCACATATCCATCACATATCCATATCCATCACATATCCATATCCATCACATATCCATATCCACCACATATCCATCACATATCCATATCCATCACATATCCATATCCATCACATATCCATCACATATCCATATCCATCACATATCCATCACATATCCATCACGTATCCATCACATGTCCATCACATATCCATATCCATCACATATCCATATCCACCACATATCCATCACATATCCATATCCATCACATATCCATATCCATCACATATCCATCACATATCCATATCCATCACATATCCATCACATATCCATCACGTATCCATCACATATCCATCACATATCCATATCCATCACATATCCATATCCATCACATATCAGCGGGTGAGGGTATTGATCGGTTATCAGCAACAGTGTGTCTTTGTGTGATTCAGCTTCCTGCCGTCCCGTCTGATGAGCAGAAACAGGACTCGTCGTCTGTACCGGCCGAGTACCGGAGCCCTGATGCTGCTGACCGCCCTGCACACCTGTGACCAGGTACACACACACACACACAACAAAAAGAAGAACGGGGGGGGTCAGCTTGTATAGCTGGCTGTCTCCGTGGCAACCCAGAGTGACGGACGTCCCTGTTTGGCCTGCAGGTGTCTGCGTACGGCTTCATCACCCGGAGGTACGCAGCGTTCCCTGAACACTACTACGATGGCGTCCGGAGTTGTCTCCGCTTCTTCCTCAACCACGACCTGAAGATGGAGCTCCGCCTGTGGGAGGCGCTGCACCGCCGGGGGGTCGTCTGGCTCTACCGGAGGAGGGGGGGCGGGGGGGAACCGCATCACCGGCCTCATAGTCCCAACGCATCCAACATATAAAAACCATGAATCAGTGCTCCAAACGTGCTGATGTGAGTTTGTTTCAGACAAACGCAAGTTTGTTTTTAATCTAAAGATAAATAAAGAATATAAAATTGTCTGACGGGTTCATTTTGTTTTATTCTTCACAAATATAAAATGAAAGAAAATATTAGTTTTAATGTGTCATAGTACAGCTGTCGGTGTACTAACTATTTTAATTTTATTAACTGCAGTTGACAAGCAACCAAAGAATTCTAATCATGAGCTAAAATTAAGACAAATGCTTAAAAACATAGAAATCTACTATATGAACTGATGTCAGATCTGCTGCCCCCAAGTGGCCAAAAAATAATTATGAATATGTCTTGAAATTAAATTAATAAAACTTTAAAAAAAGTTACAAAAAAAATGCTGCTACATAATATTTTATTATATTAATATTAAAGTTAAAGTATCAGCAAGAAATACTCTGAACAAAGAAACGCCTGCTGTCTGTCTGTCTGTCTGTCTGTCCGTCTGTCTGTCTGAGAGCAGATTAGATGAAGTGGGAGGTGAGACGATATTTCATAAAGTTCACAACAAGAGTCAGAACAAAACAGGAAGAGCACTGATGATTCATCCTTCCAAATTAAAAGCATGATGACAACGTTTCATTCAGTCCCCAATCAATGAATCAATTAATAACCATTGGCTCTAAATATATCTTACCTTTATCTTATTTATTTTTGTTGGATTCACTGTCGATAGTACAAATGTTTGGAAGCCCAAAATATTGACTTGGTATCTCAAAAATAATGACATGCTACACTAACTCATTGTTTTTGAAATACTAAGACCATATTATGAAAGAGCTTATCATTATTTATTTTTTTGACAGTGGCGGAAATGCGCTTCCATACATTTGTACTAACAAAAACAACAAATATTACATAGTTACCAGCGTCACTAATGTGAAGAGGTGCTCATATTTCCAAGTAGGATTAATAATCTCTTCAAAAAGCGAATAAAATGTAAAATATCAACACATGTACGTTCACTGCATCCTTAAGAAAATACATCTGAAAACAAACTGGATTTAATTCTGTAACGTTATGGCTCTGACGGGATTTATTTTGAAAGTCCGTGCCGGATGTTCATCCCGGTGTCGCGTGTAACTTGACACCGCGTCCACACTGCGGAGCCGCGGCCGAGAGAATGTGGCATTCACGGCGCGGAGGGAAAACCTGGAAGAGCGTCACCGGCGACGCGTCGTCCGAAGAACCGAAGTCCTAAAAAAACAACGTATTTTGTACGTGAATCCGGCGCTGTGGATTAAACTCGAATCTAACACGGTTTCGGACGCAAACACTTGGATTATTGATCCGGACTCTCCTGGATTACAAACACCAGGGAAAACTCTCCCGGAGTTCTTCCCGACAAACTGCCACAGTGGTCCGCGGAGATCCGGACTCCGGAAAAAGTTTCTGCCGTACTTGACCGACCGAGGTGAGGTGTTCAGGTTCCCCGGTAAACCCACGGGCTTCTTCTAACGGTTAACGTGGCTTCGGATAAAAACGCGTGCTTAGACGTCCGCTAGCTCCGCGGGGCAAAGGTCGACGGCGGCGGCGGCGGCGGCGGCGGAGCTCCCCGCGGTCCGCTGACACGCCAGAGTCCGGCCGCGATGTGCCCGTTTCACCGCTCCACCCAAACCCTCCACACATGCATGTTTACTCCGTTTAACCGTCGAACAAACACTTTTCTGTTTCTTTACAATGAAATCTGGGATTCGGCGCAGTTCGGCTCCCTCGCGACGGACTCTGATCCGGTGAGATTTCAGGTAACATTCGGACCCCCCCCCCCCCCCCACCACCCCATATCATTGTGTGAGAGGTTCACTGGTCCTTTCTAGTGCTTCAGGTGTTCCAGAGTCTCCTCGCGGACTCGAACCGGCAAACACGTAATATTTCTGTTTATTCGCAAAAGTCTAGAATCGGTGTTTTTGTGAACGGGGTCTGGTCCGGAACATGTCATCTAACTTTTATTTTGGTTGGTGTCGGATTCAGTGTAAACACGCGAACTGCTTCAGTATTTTCAAAATAATGGCGTCATCGTGCAACGAGTGTGTGATTTGTTCTTCACTGTCGCTCTGCACACACTCCGGGACTCGGGACTCGGGAGAGACCCTGCGGGGTCAAAGTGAGACCCGCGCTTTGTTCCTCTCGCCGTGAATGCAGCGAGAGTGGAAGCCGCCGGGGGTGGGGGGGGGGGTGATGGGTGTAAATGGGCCTGACAGCTCTGCTTACGCCCAGTGTTCCTCCGTGGCTGCCGGTTATGTAACGGATCCAGTTGTAACCAGGAAAAACAGACCAGTATCGCGATGTGGACTCTGTGATCTGGCTGCAAAACCCCTCTTTTCTGTTTATACAGCAACACTGTCTCTGAGGTCCTGGTCCTGCAGCAGCGATCAGGTTCTCGTGCAGAGACCAGGACTGTCAGCGGCCCACGTCTGTGATCTGCAGACCCCCCCCAGGGTCTAAGTGGTGGCAGGGTCGCTGGGCCGGAAGACTTTAAGTAGTCTCTGCACCCGGGATGAAGTCTGGATGCACGTACATCATCACAGAGCCCTGAGGGGAGGCAGCAGATCAGGACTAGGCAGCCCGCACAGAGACCAGGACCAGGACTCCACGTCAGCTGGTCCCACACACATCACTCACTCGCCTCTGCTGTTAAACTGTGAGATAAGTGAGTCTGTTGTCCCGGATCAGGGGAGACCCTCCACGAGGAGACCCTCTGTGAGGAGACCCTCCATGGGTCCCTGACGAGCTGCCAGGGTTTGTTTTGTTTCTGTGTGTGTGTGTGTGTGTGTGTGTGTTAAACCTGATTAGACTCAGTGAGGAATAAGACGGGATCAGGATCTGATAAGTGGATTCTGGACTGGATTTGGGGGTTTACGAGATGCTCCGGGACCCAGATCCCTGGTGCCTGTTGTTATTGGAAGTGATCTGAGACGTTGTCCACACAGCTGACTGCGTCTCACTTCCTGTTTTGTGATCCTTTCTTTCCAGTCCTGAACCACATCGCCTCTGAACCTGGAAACCCTGTCGAGGAGGAGAAGAAACGTCTGCTCAGGAAATTAGGAAATACTCTCCCAGAGACAGGATACGTCTGAAACCTGGTTCTGGTCCCTGGAGTGCAGAGAAAGGGAGTCCCACACCTGAGGCAGGTCTCCATGTCTCCGGAGGTCAGCATGAGGCTCTGAGGAGGATTTAATAAAGCCGGTTCAGACCCGAGGAGGATGGGGAAGGAGCAGGACCTGCTGCAGGCGGTGAAGACCGGAGACCTGCTGTCCACCCAGAAGCTGCTGTCCAAGCTCCGCGCCAACCGGAACAGTGAGTACCTCATGCTTTTATTGTGAAATGTTCTGCTGGTCTCAGGGGTCTCCTGTCTGGTATCCAGGGGTCCCCTGCTCTGGTGTCCAGGGGTCTCCTGGTCTGGTATCCAGGGGTCCCCTGGTCTGGTGTCCAGGGTCTCCTGGTCTGGTGTCAGGGGTCCCCTGGGCTGATGTCCAGGGGTCTCCTGGGCTGGTGTCAGGGGTCTCCTGGGCTGGTGTCCGGGGTCTCCTGGTCTGGTGTCAGGGGTCCCCTGGGCTGATGTCCAGGGGTCTCCTGGGCTGGTGTCAGGGGTCTCCTGGGCTGGTGTCCGGGGTCTCCTGGGCTGGTGTCAGGGGTCTCCTGGGCTGGTGTCCAGGGGTCTCCTGGCCTGTCCTGGTCTCGGGGTCTTCCTGGTGGAGACGGAGACGTTTAGCCATGCAGCTCTTACTTTTGGAGGTGTTGACGTTGTAGGCACTTCCTGTTTTCATAGGCAACGCTTTTCATTGGATGCTGCTAAAGTTGTCTCCTAGCAACTGATTTCACTTAAATAATAGTAAAGTCTTCACCGACTCAGATTTCCAAAAACCCGACTTCCTACCAAAGTAGTTAGTCGGAGCTGAAGGGACTAAGCCCCGCCCCTTCCTGTGTCCACCATGTCACCATTTTTAATTAATAAATATCTAGAGAGATTAATAAAGTTATGATGATGATGATCATGGTGATGATGATGGTGGAGATGATGATGAAGATGGTGATGGGGATGATGATGAAGATGATGATGATGATGGTGATGATAATGAAGATGGTGATGATGGTGATGATGATGAAGATGGTGATGATGATGGTGATGATGATGGCGATGGTGATGGAGATGGTGATGAAGATGATGATGGGGATGATGATGAAGATGGTGATGATGATGGCGATGGTGATGAAGATGGTGATGATGATGAAGATGGTGATGGAAATGGGGATGATGGGGATGATGATGGCGATGGTGATGGAGATGGTGATGAAGATGATGATGAGGATGATGATGAAGATGGTGATGATGATGGCGATGGTGATGAAGATGGTGATGGAGATGGGGATGATGGGGATGATGATGGTGATGGAGATGGTGATGAAGATGATGATGGTGATGGTGATGAAGATGGTGATGGTGATGAAGATGATGATGGTGATGATGATGGTGATGATGATGGAGATGGTGATGATGGGGATGATGATGAAGATGGTGATGATGGGGATGATGATGAAGATGGTGATGATGATGGGGATGATGATGAAGATGGTGATGATGATGGGGTGATGATGATGGCAATGGTGATGAAGATGATGATGGGGATGATGATGATGATGAAGATGGTGATGGAGATGAGGATGAAGATGGTGATGATGATGATGGTTATGGAGATGGTGATGATGGTTATGGAGATGGGGATGATGAAGGTGGTGGTGGTGATGATGATGTTGATGATGATGAAGATGATGTAATGAAAATATTATATTTGAGTCTAAATGGTTGATAGAAGTCACTGAGAGGAGTAAGACCTCTTCCTCCTCCTCTTCCTCCTCACTGTCGCCTCGCTGCCTGATATTGACTAAGAAGAGCGGCCCCCCCAGCGGCCCCCCAGCGGCCCCGGGGTCACCAGGAGGTCAGTCTTTATCAGGCAGATAACCGGTCCACTGGTGACCTCTGACCTCTGCGAGTGATGACAGGATGTGATGTAACGGTGTAGACGTGGACGTGGCCCCTCCTGGTCCCTCGGGGACTTCCTGCAAACGGTCACATGACCCCCAGCCATTGTCCTGCTGCTCAGCACGCCGTCCATCACCCAGAAGGAGCCGCTCCCCCATCCACCGTTACCATGGCAGCGGCGCTGCTAACTAGCTAACTAGCTCACTATCCAGGCGTCCGTCTCCAGAGCTGCGTCCTCTCTCTTCCTGTTTGGCTGTGACATCACTTAACAGCCCCACTGGTGTGTGGCGTCACCATGACAACCAACAACAACCATGTTGTTCTGTACGAGTCACATGACTTCTGAGAACAGTTCTATGTCTGTTCTACTTCTATATGATGCACTTTATGTTCAGGAAACCACACACACGGAGGGAAACGCATAATAACGTTCCGACATTTAACGTCTGTTTAAAATCACATCAGTCTAAAGGCCAGTAAAAGCGTCCGCCGTCTTCTCGACCAGAGTGCTTAATGGGTATTATTATTGACCCGGCGGAGTCTCCTTATTGGGCGTCGTAAACCCGTCGACCTTCTGTGTTTGGTGATGAGAGGCGGAGCTTAGCAGCGAGGAGCAGTGTTATATAACTCACCAAATACATCGCAGCAGTTTGAAATATAATGAAAGTCAAATAGAAAGTTTGTTTCTCATGGTCTTCATTTCTTTCAGCAGGAAACGTTGCATTTAAGGTCCGTTTGAAAGGGCGGGAATTGTGGCATCTTAACAACAAACTGTTGATAATAAATATCTAATATATTAGACCTCCTCCAGGAATCGTGGTGCCTTCAGGTTGTGCTCCGGCTGTTGTACGTCTCGGTTCTCCTGCTTTCCTGGAGTCACATGATCGTCTGGAACTGGAACACGTTGACAAGGAAAGACGTTTCCTTGACATCACGGTGCCGTGTTCTCCCCGCCGCCATCGCCCCCGCCGCCGCGCCACTTCCTGTCTGACGTTTCCTCACATCCAAGTGTTAAATCTGTGTGTTCAGCTGTCTAATTTTGTTGTGATTAATTAGTGCTGCGGGGACACAGAGGGGCCCCTCAGGACCCCCAGACGGTCTGGGGCCCAGACCTCCAGTCTGTGACAGGAAGTAGATGAAGAAGAGGAGGAGGAGGAGGAGGTCTCACTTTGATTTATTTCAAATCAATCAATAATTCACTTCCTGCCTCAGAGGAAGTTGAAGTGAGACGAAGGAAACGTCGTCGGCGCGGGACGACTACGCTTCATCTCTGAGACGTGACCCACTTCTTCACGTACATGTGTCTCCATGGCAACGGGCTACCTGCTGCACAGCGGTTGGGAACCGGAGCGCCGGATCTTTTTTTCTCTGCACGGCAAAAAAATACTCTGATTACCTTTAATATGAAGAAACAATATAAATGTTCTAGAAGGAAATAGCGGCGTGATGCGGAACTCCACAGGCCCGCTGGCTCCTCCCACTCCTTCTTCACCTGATGAACACCGTCCTCCCTCCACGCCACCGTCCTCCCTCCCTCCACGCCATCGTCCTCCCTCCCTCCACGCCATCGTCCTCCCTCCCTCCACGCCACCGTCCTCCCTCCCTCCACGCCATCGTCCTCCCTCCCTCCACGCCATCGTCCTCCCTCCACGCCACTATCCTCCCTCCACGCCATCGTCCTCCCTCCACGCCACTATCCTCCCTCCACGCCATCGTCCTCCCTCCCTCCCTCCACGCCACAATCCTCCCTCCCTCCACGCCATCGTCCTCCCTCCACGCCACTATCCTCCCTCCACGCCATCGTCCTCCCTCCCTCCACGCCACCGTCCTCCCTCCCTCCACGCCATCGTCCTCCCTCCCTCCACGCCACCGTCCTCCCTCCCTCCACGCCACCGTCCTCCCTCCCTCCACGCCATCGTCCTCCCTCCACGCCACTATCCTCCCTCCACGCCATCGTCCTCCCTCCCTCCACGCCACAATCCTCCCTCCCTCCACGCCACAATCCTCCCTCCCTCCACGCCATCATCCTACCTCCCTCCCTCCACGCCACTATCCTCCCTCCACGCCACCGTCCTCCCTCCCTCCACGCCACTATCCTCCCTCCACGCCACCGTCCTCCCTCCCTCCACGCCACCGTTCTCCCTCCACGCCACCGTTCTCCCTCCACGCCACCGTCCTCCCTCCCTCAACGCCATCGTCCTCCCTCCCTCCACGCCATCGTCCTCCCTCCCTCCCTCCCTCCACGCCACCATTCTACCTCCCTCCCTCCACGCCACCATCCTCCCTCCACGCCACCGTTCTCCCTCCACGCCACCGTCCTCCCTCCCTCAACGCGATCGTCCTCCCTCCCTCAACGCCATCGTCCTCCCTCCCTCCACGCCACCGTCCTCCCTCCCTCCACGCCACCATCCTACCTCCCTCCCTCCACGCCACCGTCCTCCCTCCCTCCACGCCACTATCCTCCCTCCACGCCACCATCCTCCCTCCCTCCACGCCACCGTCCTCCCTCCCTCCACGCCACCATCCTCCCTCCCTCCACGCCACCGTCCTCCCTCCCTCCACGCCACAATCCTCCCTCCCTCCACGCCATCATCCTACCTCCCTCCCTCCACGCCACTATCCTCCCTCCACGCCACCATCCTCCCTCCCTCCACGCCACCGTCCTCCCTCCCTCCACGCCATCGTCCTCCCTCCCTCCACGCCACCGTCCTCCCTCCCTCAACGCCATCGTCCTCCCTCCCTCCCTCCACGCCACTATCCTCCCTCCACGCCACCGTCCTCCCTCTCTCCACGCCACCGTCCTCCCTCCCTCAACGCCATCGTCCTCCCTCCCTCCCTCCACGCCACCGTCCTCCCTCCCTCAACGCCATCGTCCTCCCTCCCTCCCTCCCTCCACGCCACTATCCTCCCTCCACGCCATCGTCCTCCCTCCCTCCCTCCCTCCACGCCACCGTCCTCCCTCCCTCCACGCCACCATCCTCCCTCCACGCCACCGTTCTCCCTCCACGCCACCGTCCTCCCTCCCTCAACGCCATCGTCCTCCCTCCCTCAACGCCATCGTCCTCCCTCCCTCCCTCCACGCCACTATCCTCCCTCCACGCCACTATCCTCCCTCCACGCCACCGTCCTCCCTCCCTCCCATGAATGTGTCTTCCTCTCATCTGATTGGACGTCTTCATGTAAACATGTTAAACCACTCGCTGTCATAGAAGCTCTGCAAAGAAAAGCAGACATAGAGGAATCTGGTTCGAGGCTCCGTCCTGTGTGAAGTGTGTGTGTGTGTGTGGTTGAGTGTGTATTGTGTAGTATCCTGTGTAGTATTGTGTGTAGTACTTTGTGTATATTGGCTGCAGCAGAGTAACATGGCTGCCGGTGTTTCTCTTTATGCGCTGCGTTATGTAACCAAAGTTCTGCACTCGTCCTTTTATCTGCTGGGACGTCACATGACCCGCCGCTGACTTCTCCTGAAGGACATTGAATGCATCGCTCTATGGACTGTAAACACCTGCGACGGCGTCTCCGCGGTTAAAGACCTGGACTCGTGTCCACTGTCGTCTCAGCGTCTTCAACGTCCTCAACGTTACAGACGGACATATTATTAATAAAATAATAACAACAATAATAATAATATAGAAGATTTATCGTGTGTATAAATCAGATAAACTGATGGATTTAGAAGTTGGACATGTTTAGTTACATGAACCAGCCACTGGAAATCCTTGAAAACTCTTGAATTTTAGTGTGGTGTTTCCAAGGTTTGAAAAGTGCTTGGATTTAGAACAAAGTGTTTGAAATGTGTGTTGTATGTGATGACATCTATGATAGAACAGAGAAAAGAAGATCTCCATATTTGAGGGACTGAAAACAGCATTTTCTGACATTTCTTTATGAAAAATGACTTTTGATGATGAACAGATGATGAAAATAGTTGGTGATTATATTTCTGTGGATCTGTTAGTGGAATTAGTTTTCCTTTCATTTGTGGTCCTTCTGTAAAAAGCTGTCTCCAAACATCATGTTGGTTGTTTAGAGGACAATAACATCTCATTTAATGTGATGAACAAGTGACAGAATAAGTAGACTGAATACTGACCATTGGATTGGTACAAATATGGAGTTTACCACAGCTGGAAGGGGCTGGAAAAGCATGGAAATGCACCTGGAAATGCTTGGAAAGTGCTCAATGTGACCTTGGAGAAGGTGGAGGAGCCCTGATAACGTGTTGGTTTGATTCTTTAAACTGAGAAGAAACAAGTGAAGCTGAGTTTCTGCTGAGTCACTGTTTTGTCCTCCGTCTAAATGACCTGTGAGCTTCCATGAAGAGAAACGAAGCTGAATGTTTCTCTTAAATTCACTGTAGAAAAAAAACATATTTTCTGCATGTTTCCCCGACAGCGGTAAACAACCCCCCGACGTAGAAGCGGTATCTCTTCTACCCAGAATGCTCAGCTGCGGCGGCGGTGGCGTCCGTCTCGTATCTGGACCGCGGAGCATGACAGGAATTCTCAGAGCTCTAATTTGGGTCAGAACTGTGGCGAGGAGCTAAAAGCAGAGTTTATTTCCAGGCGGAGGACTCGGGAGGACTCGGACGACCGGAGCTGGTCCCCTTCCAGCCGGTTTGGGTCTCACAGCTGTGCTGCTCCCAGTTCCACTGGGTTTGTGTGCCTGGAAGCTGCCGGCGTCTCCGTGCCAGCCATTGTCCCCGTCTGAATGGAGGCGTGATGTCATGGTGTTGGTATGTGGACCCCAGCGCCGCCTCGGATCCCCCTTTCTGGGTCTGGAATCTGACTCCAGACCGTTTCCTCCAGAGTTCAGAGAGAGAGAGAGAGGGAGAGAGAGAGGACACAGTTCAGTCAGACACTGGAACATTGGGAACACTGAAACATTGGGAACACTGGGAACACTGAAACATTGGGAACACTGGAACATTGGGAACATTGGGAACACTGGGAACACTGAAACATTGGGAACACTGGAACATTGGGGGCACTGGGAACACTGGGAACATTGGGAACACTGGGACGCTGGGAACACTGGGAACGCTGGAACACTGGGGCGCTGGGAACACGGGGAACATTGGGAACACGGGAACATTGGGAACACTGGGGCGCTGGGAACACTGGAACATTGGGAACGCTGGGAACACAGGAACACTGGAACACTGGGAACATTGGGAACACGGGAACAGTGGGGACGCTGGGAACACTGGAACGCTGGGGACACTGGGACGCTGGGAACACTGGGAACACTGGAACGCTGGAACACTGGGGCGCTGGGAACACGGGAACACTGGGAACATTGGGAACACGGGAACATTGGGAACACTGGGAACACAGGAACGCTGGGAACACAGGAACACTGGGACGCTGGGAACACTGGAACACTGGGAACGCTGGGAACACAGGAACGCTGGGAACACTGGAACATTGGGAACACTGGGACGCTGGGGACACTGGAACTAGCTAGCCACACAGCTTCCACTCCCATGATGCACCAGGGCTGTCAGGGCGAGGGTGTTCCCGGTGAAACGTGTGAGTTTTTAGACACTCTAAAGCAGAAAGCTGTAACAGTACACAGAAAAGGAAGGCAGTTAATGGGCCGGCTTATCTCCCTCCAGGCGGGGGGGGGGGGTCTGAGAGGAAAAGTCCATTATGAGCAGAGGAACAGGGTGTGGAGCTGAACTCACTTCCTCCGTAACAATAAGGGAGGCGAGCTGGGAGCAAACATGTTCCTGTGATCCTTCACAGTCCACATCAGACCAGTCCACATCAGACCAGTCCATATCAGACCTGCACACTTTCATTATGTTACGCTGTGTGACGGGGGGGGGGGGGCTCGTATCCCCTCCAAGACTCCAAAACTTCAAACAGACCCAGAATCTCTACAAGAGTCCACCAGTCTGACCAGTATATGTATCCATGTATATGCGCATATATATATGTGTATATATATATATATATATATATATACATATATACATATATACACTCAACAAAAATATAAACGCAACACTTTTGTTTTTGCTCCCATTTTTCATGAGATGGACTTAAAGATCTAAAATTCATTCCAGATACACAATATTACCATTTCTCTCAAACATTGTTCACAAATCAGTCTAAATGTGTGATAGTGAGCACTTCTGCTTTGCTGAGATAATCCATCCCCCCTCACAGGTGTGCCACATCAAGATGCTGATCTGACATCATGATTAGTGCACAGGTGTGCCTTAGACTGTCCACAATAAAAGGCCACCCTGAAATGTGCATTTTTTTGCTTTATTGGGGGTCTGGGGACTCAGAACCAGTCAGTATCTGGTGTGACCACCATTTGCCTCATGCAGTGCAACACATCTTCTTCGCATAGAGTTTATCAGATTGTCAATTGTGGCCTGTGGAATGTTGGTCCACTCCTCTTCAATGGCTGTGCGAAGTTGCTGGATATTAGTGGGAACTGGTACACGCTGTCGTATACGCCGGTCAAGCACATCCCAAACATGCTCAATGGTAGACATGTCCGGTGAGTATGCTGGCCATGCAAGAACTGGGACATTTTCAGCTTCCAAGAATTGTGTACAGATCCTTGCAACATGGGGCCGTGCATTATCTTGCTGAAACATGAGGTGATGTTCATGGATGTATGGCACAACAATGGGCCTCAGGATCTCATCACGGTATCTCTGTGCATTCAAAATGCCATCAATAAAATGCACCTGTGTTCTTCGTCCATAACAGATGCCTGCCCATACCATAACCCCACCACCACCATGGGCCACTCGATCCACAACATTGACATCAGCAAAGCGCTCACCCACACGACGCCACACACGCTGTCTGCCATCTGCCCTGAACAATGTAAACCGAGATTCATCCGTGAAGAGAACACCTCTCCAACGTGCCAGACGCCATCGAATGTGAGCATTTGCCCACTCAAGTCTGTTACGGCGACGAGCTGGAGTCAGGTTAAGACCCCGATGAGGACGACGAGCATGCAGTTGAGCTTCCCTGAGACGGTTTCTGACAGTTTGTGCAGAAATTGTTTGGTTATGCAAACCAATTGTTTCAGCAGCTGTCTGAGTGGCTGGTCTCAGACGATCTTGGAGGTGAACCTGCTGGATGTGGAGGTCCTGGGCTGGTGTGGTTACACGTGGTCTGCGATTGTGAGGCCGGTTGGATGTACTGCCATATTCTCTGAAACGCCTTTGGAGACGGCTTATGGTGGAGAAATGAACATTCAATGCACGAGCAACAGATCTGGTTGACATTCCTGCTGTCAGCATGCCAATTGCACGCTCCCTCAATGCTTGTGGCATCTGTGGCATTTTGCTGTGAGACAAAACTGCACATTTCAGAGTGGCCTTTTATTGTGGGCAGTATAAGGTACACCTGTGCACTAATCATGATGTCAGATCAGCATCTTGATGTGGCACACCTGTGAGGTGGGATGGATTATCTCAGCAAAGCAGAAGTGCTCACTATCACACATTTAGACAGATTTGTGAACAATGTTTGAGAGAAATGGTAATATTGTGTATCTGGAATGAATTTTAGATCTTTAAGTCCATCTCATGAAAAATGGGAGCAAAAACAAAAGTGTTGCGTTTATATTTTTGTTGAGTGTATATTACATATATATACTGTATATATATGTATATATATATATATGTATATATATATGTGTATGTATATATATAGATATATATATATACACACACACACAAATATATACGATAACGAGTGTAAGAGGCGGGACAGGAAGTGAGAGACTTTGAAGAGAAGTTTCATGTCTCTGTTTGTTCACTTTGTGTCTGAGTTTTAATTTTCCTGCTGATTTATTCCCATTAATTATAAAATCCAGGTCATTATCAAAGCGGCGCTCCGACCCCCCAGAGGGGCCGCCTGCTGGTCTCCCCCCCCCCCCAAATAACGCTGCAATACTTCAAAGCAGTTTCTGCTGCTGCAGGCAGAGATGAATCCACTACATTTCGACGTCTAAAAGACTGATCTCGGGTCTGCTGGTCTGGGATCTGGTTCCCATCCTCCAGCTGCAGCGCGGCCTGACCTTTGACCTGCCGTGACCCCCGACAGTAAACACAGCAGCAGCTTCAATCGCCGTGTTTACAGACAGCAGGTCTGTGAGAGAAGTCGGGCCGAGGCGTCGCTGTGACATCACACGAGTCAGCGAAACTGCGGCACACACACACACACACACACACACATACACACACACACACATACACACACACACACACACACACACACACACACACACTTCCAGAGTGATAATTATCTCTGATGTTCATCCAGAGAAAAAACTTCCCTGAGAATCCTCTGATACAGACAGAGCTGATCCCAGAGCAGCTTTATACTGTGGTGGCGGGTCTGGATCCTGTGTGAGGGAGTCTGGGTCCTGTGTCAGGGAGTCTGGATCCTGTGTGAGGGGGTCTTGGTCCTGTGTGAGGGGGTCTGGATCCTGTGTGAGGGGGTCTGGGTCCTGTCTGACGGGGTCTTGGTCCTGTGTGAGGGGGTCTTTGTCCTGTGTGAGGGGGTCTGGGTCCTGTATGAGGGGGGTCTGGATCCTGTGTGACGGGGGTCTGGATCCTGTGTGAGGGGGTCTTGGTCCTGTGTGAGGGGGTCTGGATCCTGTGGGACGGGGTCTGTGTCCTGTGTGAGGGGGTCTGGATCCTGTGTGAGGGGGTCTGGGTCCTGTGTGAGGGGGGTCTTGGTCCTGTGTGACGGGGTCTGGATCCTGTGTGAGGGGGTCTGGGTCCTGTGTGAGGGGGTCTGGGTCCTGTGTGAGGGGGTCTTGGAGGACTTGCTGGTCCCAGACCTGGTCACTGATCCTGTGTTGTTGTGTCTTCCAGAGTTGCTGGGCTCCACCAAGAAGCTGAACGTCAACTACCAGGACTCCGACGGGTGAGTGACCTTTACTGCTGAGTCAGTCTGGAGACCCTATGACTGTCCATCTAGCGCCACCATCAGGTCACAAGTATTTATTATTTTTACCTTCATACGTAAAGAAAACGTCCCGGCTGAGCTCTGAGTCAACACCGTCGCCATGACGATGGCTGAAAGAGACGGCGGCGTGCTGAGAGTCCCGAGATGTCGTCAAGTGTCGGCCTCCTTTGTTCAGAGGAGGGGGGGTCGAAGGTCAGGGAGCAGAGGGCCCCGACAAAGAGCTGGGATGACTTAATGCAGCGCTGACACCTGATGCATTGTGGGAAGGTGTTCCCGGAGGTCATGAAATATGAGCTAGCTTCACTACTGGGAATAATTATTATAATTATAATAATACAATAATAATAATCATAGTATTAATAATGAAGATGGCAGAGTTAAATACTAAATGCCCAGCGGTTTAGGGCAAATCCATTTTTTGTCTCTTCCTGTCTCTCTCTCTCTCTCTCTCTCTCTCTGTCTGTCTGTCTCTGTCTGGTTCTGGTGCTCAGATGGTACGTTGTAGTCAGTCCACGGTTGGTCCACCATAGTCCTCGTTAGTCCACATTAGTCCATGTTAGTCCTGTTTCTGACCCGGCAGGTTCTCGGCGCTGCACCACGCTGCCCTCACCGGAACCACAGAGCTGCTGTCGGCCCTGCTGGAGGCCGGGGCCACGGTGGACGTCAAGGACAGCAACGGTGAGGCGCACACACACACACACACACACACACACACACAATCATCATCAAGGAAGATATATACGTGTTTCGTCTGATTCGGAGGAAGCGATCTGTTCTAATATTCATAATAATGTATAAACTGTATAGTATAGTATATTTAAAATTACTAGTACTGAAATGTACTTATAATAATAATAATATAAATATAATCCTAGAATAAATAATAATATTGGTATTAAAACCTGAACCCGAACGCCTCACCGTGTCCAGACCAACAGACCCTGAATGTCGATTCATGTTTCTGACGACGCGTTCAGGGACCGTCGGGAGCACAGTGCGCTCCTTTCGGTGAACCCTCAGCGTGGAGTCAGGAGACCAGAATGAAGTCTGGCACGCCGGTCGTGAAAGACGGCGAGCTGTGATTGGCCGACGGCTGACATGTAATCTGTACTGTAACTTCTGACTGACGGGGACGGAGACCTCCGGGAGCTTCTAGAACAACAGTCGCTTTATTGAAACGCTTCACTGAGAGCAGATTTAATTTCCTGTCCGCTGGCCAGTCACATGGGTCACATGACCTGTGTGTGTGTGTGTGTGTGTGTGTGTCAGCAGATTAACAGCTGATATGTGCTACGTTCGCTGCAGCTCGTTTTATATCTGAAGGTCCTTAAACCTGCATTCTCTCTGCTGGCCACCAGGGGGCGACTCCTCTCTGGTTGTATAGAAGTCTATGAGAAAATGGTCCTACTTCTCTCTGCTGGCCACCAGGGGGCGACTCCTCTCTGGTTGTATAGAAGTCTATGAGAAAATGGTCCTACTTCTCTCTGCTGGCCACCAGGGGGCGACTCCTCTCTGGTTGTATAGAAGTCTATGAGAAAATGGTCCTACTTCTCTATTGATGTTTTATCTCAGTAAACATTGTAAACATGAGTTTCTGGTCTCAATCTCTAGTTTCAAGTCTTCTTCAATCCAGCATGATGTTCATTTAGTACATTATGGTCCATTTAGAGTCCACCAGACCAGAAAGCAGGGGATGCTTTAGGGGGCGGGGCTTACCTGCTGATTGACAGGTCCATTTAGAGTCAGACAGACCATGGACTGATGGTGAATAATTATACAATAATATAACATGTATAAATGAACACATGTGCTGAGCTGTGTGTGTGTGTGTGTGTGTGTGTGTGTGTGTGTGTGTGTGTGTGTGTGTGTGTGTGTGTGTGTGTGTGTGTGTGTGTGTGTGTGTGTATTGGATGCTGGCAGGAATGCGTCCGCTGCACTACGCCGCCTGGCAGGGGAAGTCCGAGTCCGTCCTGATGCTGCTTCGCTCCGCAGCTTCAGTCAACGGCATCTCTCTGGACGGACACATCCCCCTGCACCTGGCCGCCCAGTACGGACACTATCAAGTGGTGCGTTCACTGTCACGGTAACACCTGTTACCTCACCTGTCCTCTCACCTGTTACCTCACACCTGTTACCTCACCTGTCCTCTCACCTGTTACCTCACACCTGTTACCTCTCACCTGTTACCTCACCTGTTACCTCTCACCTGTCCTCTCACCTGTTACCTCACCTGTCCTCTCACCTGTTACCTCACACCTGTTACCTCACCTGTCCTCTCACCTGTTACCTCTCACCTGTTACCTCACACCTGTTACCTCACCTGTTACCTCTCACCTGTTACCTCTCACCTGTTACCTCACCTGTCCTCTCTCCTGTTACCTCACCTGTCCTCTCACCTGTCCTCTCACCTGTTCCCTCACCTGTCCTCTCACCTGTTACCTCTCACCTGTTACCTCTCACCTGTCCTCTCTCCTGTTACCTCACCTGTCCTCTCACCTGTCCTCTCACCTGTTCCCTCACCTGTCCTCTCACCTGTTACCTCTCACCTGTTACCTCTCACCTGTCCTCTCACCTGTTCCCTCACCTGTCCTCTCACCTGTTACCTCTCACCTGTTACCTCTCACCTGTCCTCTCTCCTGTTACCTCACCTGTTACCTCTCACCTGTCCTCTCACCTGTTACCTCACACCTGTTACCTCACCTGTCCTCTCACCTGTTACCTCACCTGTGCTCTCACTTGTTGTTTGTTTTCAGTCTGAGATGTTGCTGCAGCATCAGTCCAACCCCTGTCTGGTCAACAAGGCCAAGAAGACTCCTCTGGACCTTGCCTGTGAGTTCGGAAGAGTCCAGGTGAGCAAGTTTGTTTATGTTGTTTATGTTATGTGTAGAGACTGACATTCTCTCTGCTGGCCACCAGGGGGCGATTCCTCTCTGGTTGTATAGAAGTCTATGAGAAAATGGTCCTACTTCTCTCTGCTGGCCACCAGGGGGCGACTCCTCTCTGGTTGTATAGAAGTCTATGAGAAAATGGTCCTACTTCTCTCTGCTGGCCACCAGGGGGCGACTCCTCTCTGGTTGTATAGAAGTCTATGAGAAAATGGTCCTACTTCTCTCTTGATGTATTATCTCAGTAAACATTGTAAACATGAGTTTATGGTCTCAATCTCTAGTTTCAAGTCTTCTTCAAGCCAGCATGATGTTCATTTAGTACATTATGGTCCATTTAGAGTCCACCAGACCAGAAAGCAGGGGATGCTTTAGGGGGTGGGGCTTACCTGCTGATTGACAGGTCACTACCACGCTACCAATGCTAGTTTGCTACTAAGATGACTCACTTAGCTGTAAAGTTGACCTTGAATCATGAAGCTAACTTTGTTAGCAGCTTCACACCAGAATCCACATGGATCCAGATCCAGTAAGGGTGCTGCTCTGTTGCTTGTGTTCATCAGATCCACCCGTCGCTCCTCCACAGTCCAAATATGGTCACTTCCTTCTATTGGTTGGAGAAAATCCTCCCTTGTGGGGACCCTGGTTTCTTGTGGGGACCCTGGATTCTTGTGGGGACCCTGGTTTCAGGTCCAGGCTTTGACCTGGGTGGGTGTTGAGAGTGAGTCTATGCGCTGAGTGAAGTGTGTTGGACGTGTTGACTGACGGCTCAACAACAACACACAGTTCCAGCTGGACAAACACACACAGGTTGACGCCGTTGTCATGACAACCTTTCTATCTCCGTAGGCACACATGGCCGTTCTCTTTGTCTCTCTCAGGCCCAACATGTGGATTCAGTGAGCTTGTCGGGTTGTCGTGTCTTCCGTTCCCATGACAACCAGACAAACACTCCCGATGTTTCAAATCCTCAACTTTGTCTTCCAAACATCTGGACTCCCTGGTGGGGGTTCTGAGGTGTCTCTGCTTGTCCCCGTTTGTGTGTCTGCAGGTCCCTGGCTGCCCTCCCCCCCGGTCCTCATGGTCTGGTCTGGTCTCATCGTGTCCCCCTTGTCCCCCCTCCAGGTGGCCCAGCTGCTGCTCAGCAGCAACATGGTAGTGGCGCTGTTGGACGGCGAGAGGAAGGAACAGACGGACTCGGCCTTCACCACGCCGCTGCACCTCGCCGCCCGCAACGGGCACAAGGACATCATCGGGTAACGAGACCTTTATTCAGATGGGGTGCTGGAAATCCTTGAAAACACTTGCATTTCAGTGTTTTCAAGGTTTGAAAAGTGCTTGGATTTAGAATAAAGTGCTTGAAATGTGTGTTCTATGTGATGAGGATTGGATTGATACAAATATGTTGTTTACCACTACAGCTGGAAGGTGCTGGAAAAGCATAGAAATGCACCTGGAAATGCTTGAAAAGTGCTTGAATGTGACTTTGGAAAAGGTGGAGGAACCCTGTTTACAGCTCGGTTACAGGACAGGTTCAGGACCCAGGTTCAGGACCCAGGTGGATCATGCTGGTCTCTGTTGTGTTCCAGACTCCTGCTGGCGGCCGGCATCGACATCAACAAGACCACCAAGTCGGGAACGGCTCTACACGAGGCGTCTCTGTACGGGAAGACGGATGTGGTCCGCCTGCTGCTGGACGTGAGTTCACCTGAGAGTACTGAGTGATGTCATCATCAGTTACCTGTCGGACCAGAGAGCCCACCTATGTAGACCACATAAACCAAAGATGGTGGTCTTAGTCAGGTCTATCATTGGTTTAGATTGACTAACCAGTGTAGCATGAAACCACAGCACAGACCTGCTGGACCTGGTCTACGCTGCTACGCTGCTACGCTGCTGGACTTAGCTGTTTGAACTTCATGATGGCTGTTAGCTAGTTTATCACAGTTGAAGGATGCGGTTCAGACTCATGGTTTCCTGCTGGATGTAATGATACGTATGACATCACCACGGCGTCCTCCTGTCCTTGTCCTGCAGGCCGGCGTGGACGTCAACATCAGGAACACCTACAACCAGACGGCGCTGGACATCGTCAACCAGTTCACCACGTCCCACGCCAGCAGGGACATCAAGCAGCTGCTCCGAGGTCCACTCTGCTTCTGTCTGTCTGTCTGTCTGACTGTCTGTCTGAGTGTCTGTCTGTCTGACTGCAGTTCTCTATAATGTTTTGGTTACGTAACGTTCAACTCTTATCTGCGCCTTCAAAGAGCAGACTGCTCTGTGTGTGTGTGTGTGTGTGTGTGTGTGTGTGTGTGTGTGTGTGTGTGTGTGTGTGTGTGTGTGTGTGTGTGTGTGTGTGTGTTGCTCTGTAATCCTGCAGTCTTTTGAAGTTCCTGTGGGAACCCAGTGAGGGAGTAATGAGCAGTGTGTGTTTCATGGAGACTTTCTCTCCTCACAGTCAACACACTGGCCTCTTATTTTGAAAACCAGCACTACTTCCTGTTGTTTTCCTCATCATCATGGATAGTTTTCATCATCGACTTCAAACAATTATAATGTACTTTTAAAATCCTAAATAATGTAGAAGAAGAATATGTGATTATTATATTTTGTTTTTGGCAAAAAATAAAATTAGTGAAATAATAGTAGGAATGGATATAAATATATTATTATTAATAATAATAAGCAGAAGAAGAAGGTTGGGGGATTTGCTGAAGGTTTAACAGTTCTGGTTCTGGTTCTGGTCTGGATCCTGACCCCCACCTGGATGTTATTTCCTGACAGATGCGACGGGGGTCCTGCAGGTCCGAGCTCTGAAGGACTACTGGAACCTCCACGATCCCACAGCCCTCAACATCCGGGCCGGAGACGTCATCATGGTGAGAAACCGCCCGTTACCATGGAAACACTGGACACGCCTTAAAGAGAGACAGGGGGAGAGTTAGTACACAAACATGGGTTCATCCAGAAACACATTAAAACAAGATATACATAGTGATCCATGGTGATCCACAGTGACCCTCAGTGATCCACAGTGACCGGCTCAGTGTCGCCCCCTGCAGGTGTTGGAGCAGCACATGGACGGACGCTGGAAGGGACACATCCACGACAGCCAGCGAGGGACGGACCGGGTCGGCTTCTTCCCCCCGTCCATCGTGGAGGTGATCAGCAGACGGACCGGTGAGTCCAAGGAGACCAGGTCTAGACTGGATCCCGCATCAGTGTTGGTGTATATGATGTTTTTAAGTTAGAAACTAATCCGCCTGCTTTCAGAATCATCCCCCTCCCTCCCTCTGACTCCCTCCATCCTCCCCTCCTCCTCTCCTCCCCCCTCCTGCCTCCATCCATACCACATAATGACTGACCTCCATCTCTAACCATCAGCTTGATAACCCCCCGCCCCTCCCTGTCTCGCCCTGTAGGGGGCACCCTGTCCCGGCACGCCTCTCTGCCCACCCAGCGCCAGCAGCAGCTGTCCAGAGCCCCCCTCTCCTCCAGCCTCAGCTCCGCCCCCCAGACCGACGACTCCTACACCTTGTACGCCCCCCCCACCCACGTGGTGCTGCCGCTGGCCAACGGCCTCAACGCAGGTACAGACCCCCCCGGAGGAGGAGGGTCCTCTCCCTGCATGTCTGCCTCCTCCTCCTCATCATCATCATCCTATGCCTTGATATGACTGAGACCTGATCCAGGTTCTTAATCAGGGATCTGGTCTTCTAACAATAACATGATGTTAACAGGAAGTGTCATCACTAATGTGCATGAAGAGCTTCTTTCCCCTCCAGAGTCCTGAATCAAAGACCCGGTAGAAGCCTCTTCTATCTCTATCTCTGCCCCCCCCCCCCCCCCCCCAGTCAGTCCCCATGACAGAACGCAGTCCATCAGAGTCTTTGTGTCTGATAGGTTTGTCTCCGAGCCGCCTGTCTCAGTCTGGGTGTCCCTTCGAGGACATCTGGGTCCTCAGGGACTCCTGTCATGGTAAGAGTCCCCCGAATGACGGCTTCTCCTCCCCGGCTGTTCTGAAGCTGCCTCGCTGCCCCGCTCACCGCTCTGCATCCGGACCCGACACACCGAGACTGGGACCACGTCCACAAAACGGGACCACGTCCACAAAACGAGACCACGTCCACAAAACGAGACCACGTCCACAAAACGGGATCACGTCCACAAAACTGGACCATGTCCACAAAACGGGATGCCTCATGACGCTTCGCATTATCCAGACCGACTGTAGTCGTCCCGACTGTAGTGGACCCAACTCTAGTCAACTGTTGTCGACTATAGCCGATTGTTGTCGACTCGACTCTAGCCGTCTGAAGCCAACCCGACCCAAGCCGACTGTAGTCGACCCGACTGCAGCCAACTGTAGTCCGTAGTCGACTTAAGCCGACTGTAGTAGACTGCAGCCGACCCGACTGTGGTCTGTAGTTGACTGAAGCCGACTTTAGCCAAACCGAATGTAGCCGACTGTGGTTGAGCGGACTGTAGTCAACTGTACTTGACTGTACTTGACTGTAGTCGACTCTAGCCGGCTGTAGTCGACTGAAGCCAGCTGTAGCCGACCCAAGCCGACTGTAGTCGACCCGACTGCAGCCAACTGTAGTCCGTAGTCGACTTAAGCCGACTGTAGTAGACTGCAGCCGACCCGACTGTAGTCTGTAGTTGACTGAAGCCGACTGTAGCTGACTGAAGCCGACTGTAGCTGGCTGTAGCTGACTGTAGTCGACTGTAGTAGACTGTAGTCAACCTGACTGTAGCCGAATGTAGCTGACTGAAGCCGACTGTAGCCGGCTGTAATCGACCCGACTGTAGCCCACTGTAGGCTGTAGTCGACTGTAGTTGACTGTAGCCGACTAGTCAACTCCATTCGACTCTAGCTGACTGAAGCCGACTGTAGCTGACTGTAGTCGACTGTAGTAGACTGTACCTAACTGTAGTCAACCTGACTGTAGCCGAATGTAGCTGACTGTATTCCATTGCAGCCGACTGAAGCGGACTGAGGCCTCTGCCGGTCTTCTCGGCGTGTCGGGTCCAACCTCTGTATCAATCACTGCTTCAGGCTGAACTTCAGAGCGTCTGGCTGTCAGTAATCCCTGTTGTTGTCCTCACTGGTGCCACAGGGGGGCGCCACTGGTTCATTGGATCATTACAGGCTGAGAGCTCAGTGAGGATCCTCAGATGGAATTTAGAATCACAAATACTCTATTGATCTTTGGGGGCATTTGGACGTTGCAGTTGCTCTTAAATATAATATATATATATATTATAATATATATATATTTATATCTAAACATAAACATGTAAATTAAGGATTATGTACATAAATATGAATGTAGTGTTTGCTGTGTTCTCTTGTAGTATCTGATGTTGTGTTTAGTATTTCTGCTGATGACCTCATGGCTGAGTCCTCCTGCTCTCCAGCAGCTTTTACACCAGAAACCTGCATCCTCCAGCCTCATGCCGGCCCTCTCTGCCGCCGTGATGCTCCGCCCCCCCCCCCCCCCTCTGGACGCCGTGACATCATCTCTGTCCTTGCTTGTCTTGCAGCCGGAGACAGGAACAGCGTGGGCAGCACCGGCAGCGTCGGCAGCACCCGAAGCGCCGGCAGCGGCCAGAGCACCGAGAGCAACGGCGCGCCCAACGGGCTCCAGCACAACGCTGGTCACCACGACAACGCAGGTCACCACGACAACGCCGGTCACCACGACAACGCCGGTCACCACGACAACGCCGGTCACTACGACAACTCCAACAAGGTACAATCACACCGATGCACCAGCTGATCCATCGTGTGCACAAAGTTTCCAAACTTTATTTACACATGTGACTTCTTAAAAGTGCTGATTCATGACATGAATTCTGTTTTATCATGACGGTGCAGAATGACTGTTTTGAAGCTGTTCCTCGTCTCGTTTTCCTGAATCTTGTCTAGAAGTCAGACTGCATTTAAGTGCATTGTGTGTGTGTGTGTGTGTGTGTGTGTGTGTGTGTGTGTGTGTGTGTGTGTGTGTGTGTGTGTGTGTGTGTGTGTGTGTGTGTGTGTGTGTGTGTGTGCGTGTGTGTGCGTGTGTGCGTGTGTGTGCGTGTGTGTGCGTGTGTGTGTGTGTGCGTGCAGCCGGCGCCCCCTGCTGGTGATGCTGGACACACAGACTGCAGCAGACAGCCTGATCATCCAGCAGGTACGAAGAACTCAATGTTTCTGTTTGATTTATTAATTTTCATTCATCATTTTTTATTTGTTCTATGATGTAATAAAAATGTGATTCTTGACTAAACTGTGTTATTTTAAGAGTTTCAATATTTTTCAGGATGATAGTCTTTATTGATTATTGATCAAGTCTTTATTTCTTTGAGGATTTTTTTTTTACTATTAAATATGAATTAGTTTCCATTATATGGGAGCTGGACGTTGTTCAGCCTCTGAGCTCTTGCGTTGGATTATTGAGCATCAGGATACGTTGTGAAGTTCCCCTGCTGGGTTCTGGTTCTGGTCTGCAGGTGGGACCACTCGGAGACAGACTGTGACGGTGCAGAGACCAGCAGAGCAGAGTTTCTCCCAGCAGTTCCTCCGTCCTCAGCAGCTGCTGGAGGGGAAGGTGAGCAGACTCTTTATGAGACCCATGTGGTCTTCACCATGTGATCTTCACCATGTGGTCTTCACCATGTGGTCTTCCCCCCGGTGGTCTCTCTGCAGGATGCCGAGGCCATCTACCAGTGGCTGAGTGACTTCCAGCTGGAGCAGTATACTGGGAACTTCATCTCCGCTGGTTACGACGTCCCGACCATCAGCAGGATGACGCCCGAGGTGAACCAGCACCCTGTTTCTAACCTGGACCCGGGTTGTGTTTGTGGACCCGGGTTGTGTTTGTGGACCTGGTTTGTGTTTATCTGACGTCTCTGGTCTGCAGGATCTGACAGCCATCGGGGTCACCAAACCAGGCCACCGCAAGAAGATCTCCATGGAGATCAACAACCTGAGCATCCCCGAGTGGCTGCCGGAGTACATCCCAGTAAGACCCCAACCGCTGACCATGACCATGTGATCCCAGTAGATCACTGACCTTGTGACCCCCGTTGATCTGAGTGATCTGTTCCTCCACAGTCGGACCTCGGCGAGTGGCTCAGTGCCATCGGACTCCCTCAGTACCACAAGAAGCTCTCTGAGAACGGCTACGACTCCATCAGCATCGTCAGAGACCTGACCTGGGAGGACCTGCAGGAGATCGGCATCATCCAGCTGGGTGAGGACTCGTTGCATTCTGGTCCCGGCGGGTCTAGGTCCCGGGGTTGTTAACGTTGTGACTGTCCCCCCAGGTCACCAGAAGAAGCTGATGCTGGCGGTGAAGAAGCTGTGCGACATCCAGAGGGCCGTCCTTCAAGCCGAGGCGGGCCACGGCACGCTGCGTCGCCGGGGCCCCGGGGCCCTGCACCTGGTCGCCATCGAGCCGCCGGACTCGTCGGGCGAGTGCTCGTCCCCCCACACCCCCAAGATGCTGAGCTTCCAGGACAGCGAGCTGAGCGCCGAGCTGCAGACCGCCATGAGCCGCCACTATGGTGGCTGCGAGGACGGCCTCGCCTTCAAGACCGCCACAGGGATCTCCCGGAGCCAGGAGAGCATCGACACCCGGTCCAGAGGCTCTGGGCGCTCCCAGGAGCCCCCCACGGCGTCCGTCACCCCCCACAGCTGGTCCCAGGAGAGCCTGGAAGGCAGCCCTGCCCGGGAGAGGAACCTCCCAGAGGGCTGGGACCAGAGACCGCTACCCAAGCAGGTCCCTCTGGGCACCGCGACCGTGTTTAAGTACCCCGCCATCCCGGCCAAGCCCAGACTGTCGGGGTCTCGGGGCCCCTCCCCTCACGGGTCCCCGGCACTGAAGGGTTTCAGCTACCTGCATTCTCGTTGTGGATCCACAGACTTCGGCTCCAGGCCCGAGAATCACAGCATGACCCTGATGCCGCCCAAGAAGCGCACCCAGACCCGCTACGCGCTGTCGGACGGTGAGCCGGACGACGACGACGAGGAGCCGGCGTACCGGTCTGGGAACCTGGCGTCCTACGCCACCTTGACCCGCAAACCGGGCCGCAGCCAGCTGGCCCGCCTGCAGGCGAGTCCGGAGAAGAACGGTGGCGTGGGACGAAGTCAGTCCTTTGCAGTGCGCGCCCGGAAAAAAGGTCCGCCTCCCCCGCCCCCCAAGAGACTGAGCTCGGTGAGCAGCATCACCAGCGGCGAGCTGAGCGACAGCAGCAGCACCTCGTCGGCGGCGGGGGGGGCGGGGCCAGACAGCCCGCCGAGCGTGAGGAGCATCGCAGCCTCTCTGGAGGGCAGGACGGAGGGGAGGATCCCCCCAGGACCCAGACCGGAACCCGGCCAGCAGGAGCCCCCACTTCCCACCTCCATCAACTCGGCAGGGCCGGAGCCCCGGGAGGCCGCCGCGGTGAGGAGGAGGGTGCAGAGCGAGTGTCTCCCCACCAAGACCAGCAGCAGCACGGATCCGGATCGAGGGGTGAAGTCCGACTCTGAGGAGGACGAGTCCAAGGGTCGTGGCCTGGAGGGCTCCTCGTCCCCTCAGAACAGCTCCAGTGAGTGCATCCCCTTCGCCGAGGAGGGCAACTTGACTATCAAACAGAGGCCCAAGGCTCCGGGGCCCCCCAGGGCCGAGGCGGTCCTGGAGCCCCCAGAGAGACCGGCGGCCAAGAACCTGGATGTGCCCGAGTTTAACCTGAAGGAGTCGGACACGGTGAAGCGGCGGCACAAACCCAAAGACAAGGAGCCGGGAGGAGGGTCCCCCAGCAGGGAGGGGGCCGGGTCAGAGTCCGGCACTAGCAGGCCTGCATCCGGGATCCAGGATGAGGTCAGCCTGAGGATTAGTGAGACCTGTCTGGAGAGGCCGGGCAGTCCGGCAACAGGGTCCCCCATCAAACCTCCGCTCTCCCCTAAACCCGCCGTGGCCCCGAAACCAGTCCGCCACAGTCTGCTGGCAGCACAAGGTAAGATGCTCCGTAGATCACATTAGACCACATCCAGGAACCCAGACCAGTAATATCAGTTTGTTGGTCCTGACTTGTTGTCTCTCCAGCAGCTGGTCTCTCCTCCCCCTCAGTGACCGTCACGGTGGTTCAGAGTCTGGCCTTCACCTCCCCATCCTCTCCCAGTTACGGGCCCCGGGCTCCGGCTCCAGTACCAGCTCCAGTACTGGCTCCGGCTCCTGCACCAGCTCCGGCTCCAGTACCGGCTCCAGCTCTGCCTCTGGCCCCTCAGGCCCCTCAGAGTCCCTCTATGACAGCAGCAAGGACTCAGGTATGTGCGGTGGGTCCAGGTCTCGTCCCCGAGTCGTCCCGCGGGACTGAGGTGGTCCAGCAGAGACTGGATCAGACCAGCACGTCACTGGAAGCGGCTTTGAAGGCCGTCGAGAGAAAACTGAACCTGGAGGAAAACACAGACGGGTAAGTCTGTGTTTACCCCCACTAGGGGGCAGCAGCAGGCTGGTGTCAGGTGTAATGACTCAGTGTCCTCTAGGGGGCAGCAGCAGGCTTCCATGGTGTCAGGAGTAATGACTCAGCGTCCTCTAGGGGGCAGCAGCAGGCTGGTGTCAGGTGTAATGACTCAGCGTCCTCTAGGGGGCAGCAGCAGGCTTCCAGGGTGTCAGGTGTAATGACTCAGTGTCCTCTAGGGGGCAGCAGCAGGCTTCCATGGTGTCAGGAGTAATGACTCAGCGTCCTCTAGGGGGCAGCAGCAGGCTGGAGTCAGGTGTAATGACTCAGCGTCCTCTAGGGGGCAGCAGCAGGTTGGTGTCAGGTGTAATGACTCAGTGTCCTCTAGGGGGCAGCAGCAAGCTTCCATGGTGTGATATTAAAGGGGAGAGTCATCACGTTCATGTGGAGGTCCAGTCAAGTGTTGATAGTAGATCAAGTCGGTTGAAAGTCCTGTATTCAGGTCTCTAGCAAGACCCACGTGGTTCACCACAGCTGGAGGAACTAGAATAAAGTATTTATCTGTGATTTAATATCAATAACCAGATGAAAAGGATGCTGATATAACTCCATCATGATGGGGATCAGTAAAAAGTGCTGAGTCATGCTTTGTTAGGTCCGTCTGCAAGACCACAAGATAACTTCTGTTAAAACGCTGGTTTTCTGAATGGAGTCTGGTTGATGGACGTTCTAACCGTCGGTCCCGTTCTCGTCTCCAGCGGCTCAAACACGGTGAAGTCTGCCGGGACGATTCTGGACGACATCGGCAACATGTTCGACGACCTCGCCGACCAGCTGGACGCCATGTTGGACTGAGGAGCAGGAGGGAGGGGCGGAGCAGCACTTAACCTCCTCTGAGTCTCTCAGCCAATCAGAGCGGGGAACCTTCTCATCCCAGCACAGATCATTGAGATTATTGTTCAACACTAATATTGTTACGTGAAGTTTTGTCTTTGTGACGTGATGGAGAGCCGAAGTACATCTACTCCAGTACTAGTACTTTAGTACTTCTACTCATCTCAGAGGAAAATGTTGTACTTTTACTGTAGTACATTTGTAATTAGTTACCTTACAGATTATTAAAACATTATGACGTGTTATTACACATTAATTATAATACAATAATATCATATATACTACTATATATATGTACTTGTACTGTTGTGCTTTTATTAAAGTAAATATTTATATATAACATAGTATTTTTACAAACATGCAGACATACAAAATATAATGAAATTATAATTAATGAAATGTGAAAAGTATCCCCCCCACACACACACACACACACACACACACACATTCCTCTTCATGTCGTGTCTCTCGGCTCTCCATCAGACGTGTCCTATCGTTTCACCTTTGACCTTTTGTGGTTTTTAAGACATTTTTTTTACGTGCGACTCGTCGGCGACACACAAACTATTTTTTGATATTCATTTTTAGCCAAACTAGTATTTAAATTAGAGTTCTCTGAATATGTATATTGTACACTAGAAGTATTTACAGGAGAGATATTCAAACCAAAGTCTTTGTACAGAAACCCTCCGTGTCCAAACGTTCCTTTAAAACAAGCTGAGTCATGGTAACGATGTTTGGGTGTCAGCGAGCGGATGGCGAGCGTTTGTGTGAACCGATCGGATGTTTGATCTCTCGAGTCTCAGGAAACGAAGCCGTCGGCTCCTCCCACATTCACACCACGCCAGACGACATCATCGTGATGTCACTCACCAGGAGTCGTGATGTCAGAGCCCGACTCACCTGTAACAATGATGTCAGAGCCTGATTCACCTGTAACGTCAGTAATGTCAGAGTGAGAACCAGTGTTTTCATACCAAAACATGAAGGACTCGGATCTCTGCAGTAAAAACTAGGTGCATCATAATGGAGCCAGAGAGTGAGTTTGTGAGTGAGTGAGTGAGTGAGTGAGTTTGTGAGTGAGTTTGTGAGTGAGTGAGTGAGTGAGTGAGTTTGTGAGTGAGTGAGTGAGTGAGTGAGTTTGTGAGTGAGTGAGTGAGTGAGTGAGTGAGTGTGCGTGTGTGTGTGTTATTTTGGTATTTCCTGTTGTCTCGTCGTTCTCTTCGTCTGTATTATTTGTTTAACCAATAAATATCTACGATGCTCGTGATCTTGTGCTTCATTGTTATTGACACAGATTATTATTACTAATATGTCTATTATGACTTTTATTAATATTATTGTTTGTATTACTATTGTATAATAATAATAATGGCCGACGCTTCCTATATGACCGCCTGGAGCTTCGTGTTCTATAGATCGATACGTCACCACCTGACTGTGACGCACCTCTGCAGCAGTCGGTAAATCACGTGACCGCTGACAGCCACGCCCACCAAATTCGTTGTCAGCTGTGTGCGTGGTTGTCCTGGTTCCTACAGAAACTGCTGCTAAACTTGAACCAGAACCCGCAGCTTCTGCAGACACTCCACGGGGACCAGGTAAGGGAATCGGGGGACCTGTTCGCAGAACTCCGCCCAGAAATCACCACATTTAAAGCGCCTTTACTCTCCGGAACGGATTCCCGTCGACGGAACAAACTTTAAGATGTTTTCTGGATGTTTCGAAAAACGAACTTTAAATCGGCGCGCGACCGACACACCCTGCACTGCTTTATTTCCCAGAATCCCAACTTTGGGTTCTGGTTGTCTTCCGGGTTCCAGCAGCATGACGTACATCGGACAGCGCCGTGGAGCCAAGTTCAGATTAGATTTCAAACTGAATCTGAAACGCGTTCGTGTTTGTTCGAGGAGACGATCTCAGCGCAGCTTCCTCCTCGATCCCAAAACGTCTTCATCGCTGTTCTACGTGACGTCACCGCCACCGCACGAGGAAGTTCACGTTAAATATGTCGGGTTTTTAATGGGAGTCGGAGTGGGGGGGGGGGGGGGGGGGCGTGTTGATGTCTGCATGTAAATGATCTGCCGCCCCCTGTTTCCATTGTGGCTCAAGTTTTTGTCACGTGACACCCCCCCCCCCCCCCCACACGCACACACGCGCACAATACCAGTTTAACAAGAATCCTGGTGTGTGAATCTCAGCTGGTCCAAGTGATGTTTCCTAATTAATAAGTAATTATTATAATAACAAATCGCTTTATAAGCAATATTATAATAATTGTTATTACTATGGTTGTTTGTCATTGCTACTACTGTGTTTATATGATTATTGTTGTTATTGTAATTCTGGTTATTATTGTTGATATTCTGGTTATTATTTTTAACTAATAGAATATAAAGTGATGGTTTAATCGTGTGTGTGTGTGTGTGTGTGTGTGTGTGTGTGTGTGTGTGTGTGTGTGTGTGTGTTCTTTTGTTCGCCGTGTTCAAACTTTGAACTGCAGATAAAGAGCGAGGTGTGGTACAAGTACACAAGTACTCCACATAGTACACTCTTAAAGCAGGCCTAACCAGGTCTGTGCCGGTCCTCGTGACACACTAATAATACTAATACTGGTCTCTGGTCTCTGCAGGATCTAGTCTCATCATGTCCAACAAGGGAGGACACGGGGGTCCGATGGAGGCCTCCATCATCCGCATCCCCCCGCACCACTACATCCACGTGTTGGACCAGAATACCAACATCGCCCGCGTGGAGATCGGACCGCGGACCTACATCCGCCAGGACAACGAGAGGTCTGGACCCGGGGACTCTGGTCCTCTCACTCAGCTCACATCTCTGACTCGTGTTAGTTCTAGTCTCTCTGATTAAATCCGAGTGTTTAGCGATCACACAAACTGCTGACATCAAAGTAAACGGACCATGTGACTGAGTATTGATCTCATCATTGAATCCTGATTGATTGATTTTCTCTCTGTGACTTTTAAATGCATCACAATGTTAAACAGTTGGATCTGTCAGTAATCGGAGTATTGATCCTGCAGGGTCCTGTTCCCACCGGTCCGGATGATCATGGTGCCGCCGCGTCACTACTGCATGGTCATCAACCCGGTTGCCCGCGACGATGACAAGCAGGTCCTCTTCGACCAATCGGGTCAGGCCAAACTTCGCCATGCCGACCTGGAGATCCGTCTGACCCAGGATCCGTTCCCCCTGTACCCCGGGGAGGAGGTCCAGCAGGTCTGACAGAAACCACTTCAGACCTCACATCGATGTCTGAAGTACAAATATACATTTGAGCATGAATACACACATATTGTGTGTGTGTGTGTGTGTGTGTGTATATAGAGAGATATATAGTGACTATATAATTGATTTTATCGTAACAGGATGTGACGCCGCTGCAGATCGTGTTTCCCGACACAGCGCTTCGTCTTCAGGCGCTGCTGGACTTCCAGGAGGACGGAGGGGACAAGCGGGTCGCCGGGGACGAGTGGCTGTTCGAAGGACCAGGTGGGTCTTCCTGTCTTCCTGTCTCATGGCCTGTCTTCCCGTCTCATGGCCTGTCTTCCCGTCTTATGGCCTGTCTTCCTGTCTCATGGCCTGTCTTCCCGTCTCATGGCGTGTCTTCCTGTCTCATGGCCTGTCTTCCTGTCTCATGGCCTGTCTTCCCATCTCATGGCCTGTCTTCCCGTCTCATGGCCTGTCTTCCCGTCTCATGGCGTGTCTTCCCGTCTCATGGCGTGTCTTCCCGTCTCATGGCGTGTCTTCCTCTCTCAGGGACCTACATCCCCAGGAAGGAGGTGGCCATGTTGGAGGTCATCAAGGCCACGGTGATCAGTGAGAACCAGGCCATCAGACTGAGAGCTCGCAAGGAAGGCGTGGACCGAGGGGGGGTCCGCAGGGTCACAGGTAAACCACATCATCCAGCATCCAGCAGGGTTCACCTGGACAGGAAGAAGACTTCTGAAGACCCAGATGTAAACCCAGATGTTGTTGTGTTGCAGGGGAGGAGTGGCTGGTCAGTAAGGTGGGAGCGTATCTACCAGGAGCCCACGAAGAAGTCCTCGACATCGTCAACGCCTTCATCTTGACGGACAAGGTGAGTCAAAGTCAGGTCTGTCTGCAAGACCACAAGATGACTACTTTTAAAACGCTGGTTTTCTGAATGGAGTCTGGTTGATGGGTGCTAGGCTAAGCTAACATTGTAGCTGCTCCATCAACACTCCATATAAGGTCATCGAGACATAAATACGGCAGAGACCTTGTTGTTTGGACAATAGACTCTGGTCTCTGGTCCTCTACATGATCTGGTCTGTTCTCTGGACTCATGTGAGCTACTATCGTAGACCTCTGGGGGACCACTGATAGTCTCTGGTTTCTCCACATAGTCTGGTCTGGTCTCCGGACTCATGTGAGCTACTATCGTAGACCTCTGGGGGACCACAGACAGTCTCTGGTCCTCTACATGATCTGGTCTGGGCTCTGGACTCATGTGAGCTACTATCGTAGACCTCTGGGGGACCACAGACGGCCTCTGGTTTCTCCAAATAGTCTGGTCTGGTCTCTGGACTGAGCTACGGTTTTGTCTCCCCAGAAAGCGCTTCATGTCCGCGCCCTGCGGCCCTTCAAAGACGCCGCCGGGCGGGACCGGCGTACAGGGGAGGAGTGGCTGGTCACCATGGCAGACCGGGAGGCCCACATCCCGTCTGTGGCGGAGGAGGTAGTGGGGGTGGTGGACGTGACCACGCTGAACAGCAGGCAGTACTGCGTGATCCTGGACCCGGTGGGAGCCAACGGGAAACCTCAGCTGGGCCAGAAAAGGGTGGTGAAGGTGACAACCTTTTTTCTTCCTTCAACTCGCAGAATATTTAGTTCCTGTATTATTATAAAACATGAACCCACTAAGATCTTTCCTTTGGTTCTGCAGTAATATTTGAGTACCTTTTCATTCCGTCAGGGCGAGCGCTCGTTTTTCCTGCAGCCGGGCGAGCGCCTTGAACTGGGCATCCAGGATGTGTACGTGCTGTCTGAGGAGGAGGGTCTGGTGCTGAGAGCCGTGGAGGCGTTCAATGACACTGAGGAGGTGAGGACGCCATTCAACAGAATATGAACATGAGCAGAGAATGAGTCTCCTTCGTCGGCTGTTCACACGTCTAATATTGACTTAGTTGGTGGAGGAATGGAGGGAGGAGGAATGGAGGGTGGAGCTGGCAGGGTGCAGCTGGTTTGACTTGTGTAACCATACAATAAGGAAAACAAACTTGTACCACTGATGAAAGATCAGCCAGACATGTCTTTTATGACTTGTTCCAAAGGTGCGGTCCGCTGCAAGAGCTATACCGCAGGTATTTATGAGGGAAGAGGCTGGTTGTGTGAAGGATTAACTAGCTCACGAGATACGCAGATACCGAGATGATGATGATGAGGATTCTTCTTCTTCTCCAGTGCGAGGAGGAGGAGGACGAGGGGGAGGACGAGGAGCCGATGCAGGAGCGGGCGAAGCGCTCGCGGAGGAGCGGCGTCCTCCGTCGCCCCGGAGACCGCTGGATGCTTCGGGGTCCCGTCGAGTACGTCCCCCCCGCAGCCGTGGAGGTGACGCTGAGACGGCAGGCCATCCCTTTGGACGAGAACGAGGGCATCTACGTCCGAGACATCAAGACGGGAAAGGTACGTAGAGACGTTGTTCTTCTTGTGTGTTTTTGTGTGTGAGCCTCGTTGACATCATCATCAAACTCAGTTACTCACTTTAAAGAAGTTAATTCACTTTTATTACTCACTATATTCACCCCTGCCGCTCTTGAAGAGCCGAGCTAACTAGATCCCAAGCTAACTAGATCCCAAGCTAACTGGATCCCAAGCTAACTAGATCCCGGGCTAACAAGATCCTGGCGTCCAGCTCACCCTCTGCGTGTCTTGGCGTCCCTCAGGTGCGCGCCGTGATCGGTCAAACCTACATGCTGACTCACGATGAGGAGCTGTGGCAGAAGGTGCTTCCTCCCAACGTGGAGGCCCTGCTGGCTTCCCCTCTGGACCCGCTGGCCGACCGCTCAGACCGATCCAGAACCGGACCCGACCAGCCTAGGGACAAGACCAGGGTGGTGTGTTACAGGGTCCCCCACAACGCTGCCGTCCAGGTCTACGACTACAGAGAGAAGAAGGCCAGGTGAGACCAGATCTCCTGTTCTTGTGGTGAGATCCAGGGATGTGGGGGGGGTGTAACATGAGGAGCTGACATGGTGTTGTGGTCTCTGGTCTACAGGGTGGTGTTCGGACCAGAGATGGTGATGTTGGGACCTGACGAGCAGTTCACTGTGCTGTCGCTGTCCGGAGATAAACCGAAGAGGGCCAACGTCATCAAGGCCATCTGCCTCCTGCTGGGGCCGGACTTCTTCACTGACATCATCACCATCGAGACGGCGGACCACGCCCGCCTGCAGCTGCAGCTCTCCTACAACTGGTAGTCCAGACCCATATTAATAATAATAGATC
Source organism: Eutrigla gurnardus (assembly GCF_963514095.1). Taxonomy (NCBI): domain Eukaryota; kingdom Metazoa; phylum Chordata; class Actinopteri; order Perciformes; family Triglidae; genus Eutrigla; species Eutrigla gurnardus. Next base: position 2,577,450 of record NC_139931.1, read on the forward strand.
GGTGAGGGTGGAGTGGTGTCCGTCTTGGTGGGGATGTAGAGCTGAGTGTCGTCAGCGTAGCAGCGGTGACGGATGTTGGCGGAGGGTTTGACTGAATGGGATCTCTCTTCCTCTCCTGTTCATTTCCCATCAGGCACTTTGACGTCAAGTCTCCGGGGGACGCCGCTGATGCAGCAGCCTTGTTCTCAGTTCCTGACTTCGTCGGCGACTCCTGCAAGGCCGTCGCCTCCCGAGTCAGAGGAGCCGTCGCCTCCGTGCAGTTCGACGATTTCCACAAGGTTTGTATTTCCCCGTCCTCGGTTTGAATGGGTGATGGAGGAAGTATTCAGACCGTTTACTCAAGTAAAAGTACCACACACTGTAAAAAGTACCTTGTAATATACTACAAGTAAAAGTGCCTATTATTTCAATAAAAACAGAAGATGTTTCGTGTTCATAGAACTCGAACCGGATCATCTGCTCTGCCGTGTTTGGGTTCGATGACAAGCTGGCGGTCCGTCCCAGCCTTCGCTTCAACCAGAACAACCTGATGATCAGCAGCGTGGACATCCAGTCTGTGGAGCCGGTCGACCAGAGGACCCGGGACGCCCTGCAGAAGAGCGTCCAGCTGGCCATCGAGATCACCACCAACTCCCAGGAGGCGGCGGCTCGGTCCGAACACACCCACCCACGCACCATAACCGTTCACCTTTTTAACGTTTGGAGGCAGCTGGAACATTAGAACAGAACTCAAACATCAATATGGAAACAGAAAGGAGCAATTTCTGCTTCTTCTTTAGGACTCCCAGGTCCTTTTTTGCTACAGGCCTCCTGGTTTAACAGAGCCAGAAGCTAACTGTAACCTCAGGGGAGCCAGGAGCTAACTGTAACCTCAGGGGAGCCAGGAGCTAACTCTAACCTCAGGGGAGCTAGGAGCTAACTGTAACCTCAGGGGAGCCAGGAGCTAACTCTAACCTCAGGGGAGCCACAAGCAAACTCTAACCTCAGGGGAGCTAGGAGCTAACTGTAACCTCAGGGGAGCTAGGAGCTAACTGTAACCTCAGGGGAGCTAGGAGCTAACTCTAACCTCAGGGGAGCTAGGAGCTAACTCTAACCTCAGGGGAGCCACAAGCAAACTCTAACCTCAGGGGAGCTAGAAGCTTACTGTAACCTCAGGGGAGCCAGAAGCTAACTATAACCTCAGAAGAGCTAGGAGCTAACTCTAAACCAGAGCCAGTTCGGAAGCATCTTTTCTCAAAATGACTCCTTTTAAGCTGAAGGGGGTAACTGAGTGAAACCATGAAAACTGCGTTGGTTGGTCACCGCAAACAGGAAATGACATCACTGTTGTCCGTTTGTTCAGGCACGAGGCAGAGCGTCTCGAGCAGGAGGCCCGGGGAAAGCTAGAGAGGCAGAGGATCACCGACCAGGCACAGGCGGAGCGGGCCAGGAAGGAGCTGCTGGAGCTGGAGGCCCTCAGGTAACCGGACTGGGTCCACTTGGGGTCCACTGGGTCCGACTTCCATCGTTCTCTTACTTCATACGAACCCTGTGCTCTGTGATCCAGTGCTGCCGTGGAGAGTACAGGAGCCGCCAAGGCTGAGGCCCAGTCTCGGGCGGAGGCAGCCCGCATTCAGGGGGAGGCGGCGGTCAACGAGGCCAAACTGAAGGCTGAGGCTCAGAGGATTGAGGCGGTGCGTCCCATTTCCTGTTTTACCTTTCAGCGCTTGGAAGTAGTACTTAGAGAGAGTGTGTGTGTGTGTTTGTAGGAGGCGGAGCTCCAGCGGCTGGCGAAGGCCCGTGAGCAGGAGCTGAGCTACAGGAAGCAGATGGACGGTCTGGAGGTGGAGAAGCAGAAGAACCTGGCCCAGATCGAGAGTCAGCGCTTCAGTCAGCTGGTAGAGAGTCTGGGCAGCGAGACACTGAAGGAGATCGCCAGGGCTGGGCCGGAGCTGCAGGTAGTACTCCTAGTAGTAGTAGTAGTAGTAGTAGTAGTAGTAGTAGTACTAGTACTACAACTCCAGTATTTGTACCTCCTCCTCACCCTCCTGAGCTGCTCCTCTGACCTGTCTGTCTGATGTCTCTGTCGTCCTCCAGGTGAAGATGCTGCAGGCTCTGGGACTGAAGTCCACCCTCATCACAGACGGCTCCTCCCCCATCAACCTCTTCACCACCGCCAACGGCCTGCTGGGGGCGCTGGCGGGGCCGGGACAGGGACAGGGACAGTGAGACAAGGAAGGAGACTGTGTCCAAAAGTAACGCTCAGCAGATTCTCATCTTTCTGACTCTCTGGCACTGAAGTGTTTCTTATATTCTCATCTGATATTCATGTGTGTATTTGGGGCGTCACTATCTGGTTGTCACTAGAGAAAACGCCTTCTGGTAGCCCCGCCCCCTAAAGCATCCCCTGCTTTCTGGTCTGGTGGACTCTAAATGGACCATAATGTACTAAATGAACATCATGCTGGATTGAAGAAGACTTGAAACTAGAGATTGAGACCATAAACTCATGTTTACAATGTTTACTGAGATAATACATCAAGAGAGAAGTAGGACCATTTTCTCATAGACTTCTATACAACCAGAGAGGAGACGCCCCCTGGTGGCCAGCAGAAACAATGAAGATTTAAGGGCCTTCAGTTCCTCCTCAGGGAAACACTGTTAGCTCTGTTAGCACCAATAGCATCTACCCACCATGTGGAGGCAGTAATCTGCTCAGATTATTGAATGGAGAACTTTTAAAGCAACTCTCTGGTTTAGTTAAATCTCCTCTCAGATCTCTGTTGTTGTGTTGCCGACTCTGTATCTGACATTCATCACTTCACCGTCCTCCTCTGCCTCGTTCAGGAGGAAATGAGAATCTTGAGTTTTTACTTTTGGACAGACGACCGGCGTGAAGACGCATTAAATAAAACTGAAGAAACGTGCCTACAGACAACTCTGCGGTTTGTTGAGTCGTATATAAACTGACAGCCAAAGATTCCTACTCCTGCTTTGCACTATGTCCTCTAGAAGTAGAAGTAAGCGGTCAACGCTGATGTTTACATTGTCCGTATGTTGAACTTCCTGTGCAGCGGTGATGCAATAAAATGTGTTTCTCTGCCTTACAAAGTGTTGTTTCTACACAAATAACTGTGTGTATGTGTGAAGCCATTAAAATGCTGCTGCTGCCCACAGCTTCTTCTTTTTTGTCTTTGTCTCTGTTCATCAACATCAAACTGGGAACATGTACTTAAAGTTATACAATGATGTATTTCATATGCAGGTGAATACATCAAAGGTGAAAAATTAATGACCTCTCGTGGCTTTAATGTAGCAGAAAAAAATACGTTTTTTTATTTTTTAAAAAAGGGAAAAAAAAGTGATATATACCTACATACATACACATACAGAAAGAAAAAGTACAATTTGATTTAATAGATATTTTACAAAATATTTCAAATAAGTGCTAACAAATTATACTGCATTTTCTCAGGGTAACTAATTTGTTCGGAAAGATATGTTATTATTATGATTCGTTTTTTTTAATGTATTTATTTATGAATTAATATAAGATTATTTGATTCACATTCCATACCAGTTGGTGGCGTTAATGCACCAAAACAATGTTTGCCAACTGCCAAAAAACTAGAAAGAAGAAGAAAAACTCGCCTACCCACAATCCAATCGCGTCATTTCCGGTTCCCAACCATTCGAGACCTAAGATGGCGGACCGGCGGCGAAGGAGGAGGCGCGCGTCCCAGGACAGCGAGGACGACGACGAGTCCGGCTCGGGTTCGGACAGCGGCAAGTCGGGATCCTCGACGACCAAGAGCCGCGTGAAGGATCCCGAACCGCCCGAGGTCCCGGCGACCCGGGCCGAGCCGAAGAAGGACGCGGAGTCCGAGTGTGTGAGTAGCTAACTCGCGGTAGCTCCGGCGGGGCTGACTGCTTCCATCTCCCGGCCGGGAGCTGCGCCGTTAACCGCTCGCAAAACTTTTTCCCCCGGGGCCGAGTGCTGCCTTTAGGCTGTTTATTATATTGTTATCCGCGTGAAAACAAAGACAGGTACCCTGGGTTCGCTCTGGACACACAACGGCTGGACGTCCCTTCAGTAGGCGGCTTGAGCTGGAAGGGAAACCGCACGTTAGCGGTTTGACCGTCGGTTCTTTTTAACCCCGCATAGTTTTAAAGTGTTTAAATAAATATGTATATAAGCTGCTTTAACTACTGTGTTCAATTAGCCGGGTTTAAACTGTCCGGCGTTGTTAACGTCGTTGTCATCTCGTTCCCTCGGTGTTGAAACGGGAGACGAAAAGGCGCCAGTTGGAACGCGTTTACACGGCGACGGAACTCGCCACAACACCGGCTCCGGCTCGCGCTCCTTCCCTCCGCTTCCCGCTCCTTCCCTCCGCCTCTGTAACCGAACACAAGAAGGTCCAGTTAGCCTGCTAGCCTAGCTAGCCACACAGACAGTGTTGCTGCGGCCCGGAGGATGTTTGTAGTTCGCTCCTAGCTAGGCCCGTGCTAATGCTAACCGCTGCCTGCCACGTCCAGCAGCAACATCAACTTAGTATTATGAGCAACGGAAGTATTTAGAGCCGTTACTGATACTTGTACTACACCGTTACAAGTACCGCGTTGACACTGTAACTCAACTGGTATGAAGTTATTTGCTAGTGTATTGATGTGAAAGGGTATTTAACTAATCATATCACTCAATGTGATTGTTAACTCCATTAAATGATTGTTTTATCGGCAAATTAGTAAGTGAAAATGCGTCACAATGACCCCAAAGTGTCACATTCACATCATTATGAATACAAACAATGTAGTTAACTTGTGATGAAGTAAAGCTGTGAGCTGCATGTAGGGCAGTTAAAAACGTACCTCCTGAGATGAAGCAGAGTACAAGTACCTCAGATTTGTACTTTGGTTAATGTACTTGTACATACCAATACATGACCGGTGGCGCTTCCTCTGTTTGTTTGTTTGGTTTACAGGTTTACACTTCCTCTGATGCCGGTGTACCTTGCATGCAAATGTTAAATAAACAGGACTCCATGTCATATTTAGGGTTGGTACGGGTGCTGTGTTTTCAAGGTTTGAAAAGTACTTGGATTTAGAATACAGTGCTTGAAATGTGTGTTGTATGTGATGACATATATGATAGAAAACAGAGAAAAGAAGATCTCCATATTTGAGGGACTGAAAACAGCATTTTCTGACATTTCTGCATGAAAAATGCCTTTTGATGATGAACAGATGATGAAAATAGTTGGTGATTATATTTCTGTGGATCTGTTAGTGGAATTAGTTTTCCTTTCATTTGTGGTCCTTCTGTAAAAAGCTGTCTCCAAACATCATGTTGGTTGTTTAGAGGACAATAACATCTCATTTAATGTGATGAACAAGTGCCTGTAAGAACACAGTTCATCTGAACGTAGTCGGCCAGTTTAAATGCTGCGTTCTCAGTACTTTTCTCTTTCTCGTTTCTTTTATTCTATCACTCGATATCTTCAGTTGTTTTTGGGTGTTCAGGTGATCTGAACCCTGAAGTTACAGACAGCCTTGTTGTTTAGGGTAGAGAGGGGAGGAGAGCTACTGTACTTCACTGGCCCCTTAGGGAAACTGTGGGGAGCCGTTGGCATGGCACCACAAAAACAGAATAAACACAAAACACCGTACACATGTTACAGTTTGTAAATGACAAGAATCCCATCACAGTAACTTAACGTCAGTCACCGGTATCGCACTCTACAATAAGATGTATTTCTGATTTAACGCATAACGACGTCGCCGTTCAGAGATGCAGGAAGAAAAGGAGACCTAAAGGTTCCCATGCAGGCGTTTATTTAAAGATGTAATCATTTGTTTTCCCTGGATGGAAGCTTCTGCATCACAACCCTGTGATGGATGACCATCATGACAAAGTAATAATAATTAATTGGACTCGTAAAGCACTTTTTTTGGATACTCAGACACTTTACATTAGATGCTGGACAAACACTCAGAACTACAAACCCAACATTTCAGGGTTTGTAGTTCAGGTGTGGAGAGGCAGCGGGAGTTGGGATGTTTGGAGGGTTAGATTACTATCGTCTGGAACGGAGGATTAAAAGAAAGGAGGTGTTATAAACTAGGGATGCAACAATACAGTTAGCCCACGGTTCAATACGTACCATGGTTCTTCGGTTTAGGTTCTGTTTTGGTACACATTTTGTACGCAAGGATAAAAAAAAATTGCTATTCATATATACAAAAAATATTTATTTATTTTGCTTTTAAGCTAAAACATTTTTTTTTTTTGCATTCAGACACATTCGAGTGTAACACTTTCAAATGCAAAAGTGCAGGAGGAAACGTGGTCAGCAGCTCCCCGTGTGACTGCATCTCTGTTGTTGTTGTTGTTGTGTGAGCTCGTCGTGCTTCGTGTCAGTGCTGATTCTTTTTTCTGTGTCTGTCGTTGCAGGAGAGTGAAGATGGCGTGGGAGACGGTAAGACATTGATTAGTTCACATCAACGCAGAGACGTAACAAGCAACAGCACACACGTGTTTATGATGGATAAATCATATTGTTTTATATAAACTCAGCAGGGCTGGTATCAGCTAGTAAACACGTTTCTGATTATTTGCTGACTCAGTGAAATCTGTGAAGTGATGCGTGTTTCTGTGTATTCGGTGCAGCCGTCCTCTCCGACTACGACAGCGCAGACCCAGAGGAGAACGGCTCCCATTCAGAGGTAAGACCCACCGCCGGATGGAACTGGTTCCATTCGTGCCCAGCAGGGCCTCCAGTAAGATGTGTAGCAGGGAAACAGGAAACGTGATATCATTATTGATATCTTTGTATCGGACTGTTTGATATTTCAATGCAAACGGCTTAAAGCAGAATTAAAGAGAGACCCCATAAGACCACATCACTGTTAACCCACATGCTCCCCCAGGGAGCGGAGGAGGAAGAAGAGCCGGAGCAGTACAGCGATGAAGAGGCTCCAGCTGCAGCCAGCGAGCCCAAACCTCTTGCAGCTGACAGCCCCCCCACAAAGGTAGAGGAGGAGGAGGAGGTGGTGGTGGTGGGGGAGGAGGCGGCGGCGGAGGAGGAGGAGGAAAGGGTGGCGGAGGAGGAGGAAAGGGTGGTGGAGGAGGAGGAGGAAGAAGAAGTGGAGGTGGTGGAGGAGGAGAAGGAGGCAGAGGAGGAGGGAGGAGGAGGACGCAGTAAAGAGGAGAGCAAGGCTGAGGAGAAAGAAGACCTGGCTGGAGAGAGACAGAGTGGCGACGGGCAGGTGAGACCTCATACTTAATATATGAAACACTACAATCGTTTACAAAGGTCTGTAGTAACTGACACTCTCCCACCCAGGAGTCTACAGACGACCCAGAGACGAAGGTCGGAGGGAAACCTGGTCAAAAGCTGGACGACGATGAAGACCGGAAGAACCCGGCTTACATCCCCAGGAAGGGTCTGTTCTTTGAGCACGATGTCAGAGGCCACACCCAGGAGGAGGAGAGGTCTGAATACTACTACTATATTATTATTATTTAATGAGGCCACGCCCAGGAGTAGGAGAGGTCTGATGAAGACATTTTTTGGTGCATAACAATAAATACATGAAGTCATTGTCTTAATAATTAGTCGTGTGATAATAGTCTCAGGCTGAGCAGCAGTCTTCTCAGGGACGACCTCACAGAAAAAAACACGTGAAAATATCACCAATCTCTTTCTCTCTTCGACCCCTCAGACCTAAAGGTCGAAACAGGAAGTTGTGGAAGGACGAAGGTCGCTGGGAGCACGACAAATTCAGAGAGGAGGAGCAGGCGCCGAAGAGCCGCGAGGAGCTCATTGCCATCTACGGCTATGACATCAGAAATGGCGGCGGCTCCGGGAACCGACCGTACCGGCAGCAGCGCAGGCCGAGGTGAGATCTCCATCTTATCACTAATCTCATAGAACTGGATCAGCTGATCCAGGATAGAACCACTATCAGATCTGGTAGCATTCACCTGATATTTTCCACCATTTAACCCAGAGGAGGTAAAAGTTTTGTCTCCTTGAAGCCACGTTGATTTGATGTGAATGTCTGTGTCCCTGCAGACAGAGTCTGTCTCCCAGCAGAGACAAACGGTGGCGAGACGGGGAGAGACCGGTCCGGTCATGGCAGAATAGTGGAGGAGGTGGAGGTCTGCACCGAGGAGGCGCTCCAACACCATCCAGCCACCCCTCCTCTACACCCCCCTCCTCCGGCCCTCTGTCCTCGGCTCAGCGTGGCAGCAACCCCTCCAGACCACCGCCCCCCCGCAGCAGACCAGCCCACATGCACTTCCCCCCCCAGTCCCAGTACAGGAATAACGAATCCAACGCATCCCAGATCCACCCCAGAGACCGACAGGGCCCCAAAGTCCAGTCCGACCCCTCAGGGGACCGGGGTGTCAGTAGGGGGGGGCGTGGTGGGGGGCGGGGGCCCTCGGTGGTCATCGAGGACATTGCAGTCAGCCACGGAGGCGTCAGGGACCAGGACCATAGTGCTGTAACGACGGCAGCGGTGCCACAACCCGCTGTGTACCATTCTGCATCACCGAGGCAGCAGGAACAGCGAGGCGGCGCCGACAGATCTGCATCGGGATTAACTGCCTCCACCTCTGACTCCTCCCTACAGTCGTCGGCCGCTGCGACCATTCGGGAAGCCTCTCCTCCCACAGAGCGGCCGGTGGAACGTAAATCGTACTCTCTGGCTCGCAGGACTCGCTCTCGGCCCGCGGACCTCGGCAGTAAACAGCCGTCCGTGGAGGAGTCCGCCGCCGCAGGCTCTGCCCCCTCCCCTGCCACAGGCTCCGCCTCCTCCCCCAGCACTGTGGGGGGGAAGAGCTGGGCGGAGCAAGTTGACGGGCCGAGTCAGGGAGGAGGAGGAGGGCTGGCGGAGCTGGACCAGGACGTGGCCCGACTCAGTCTGGCAGGACAGAACTGGAGCCCGAGTCCCACATCCTTCTTCCGGTCTGAGATTAGAGGTGAGTCACTCTAATGATCGTCACCCGATCAATACATCACCAACACGATCCCGATCAATACACCGCCCTGAGAGTCTTCTTTAAACACAACTGACACCACACAGTACAAATACTGCTGGTCAGGGTTGGTAAATCCTTGAAACCCCTTGAATTTTAGTGTGGTGTTTTCAAGGTTTGAAAAGGTCTTGAAATGTGTGTTGTATGTGATGACATCTATGATAGAACAGAGAAACAGCATTTTCTGACATTTCTTTATGAAACATGACTTTTGATGATGAACAGATGATGAAAATAGTTGGTGATTATATTTCTGTGGATCTGTTAGTGGAATTAGTTTTCCTTTCATTTGTGGTCCTGGAAATGCTTGAAAAGTGCTTGAATTTGACTTTGAAGAAGGTGTAGGAACCCTGTGCTGGTACTTCACTGGAAACATAGTACAAATACTGCTGGTCCTGTAACTGGTCCCGTCTGGTCCACAGGCCACCCCAGCACCATGCACCTCCCCAGCAGCCCGCCTCAGTTCTCCAACATGGAGGAGATGGGCGTCGCCTCCAATCGAGCCAAGCGCTACTCGTCCCAGCGGCAGAGGGCCGTACCAGAGCCAGCGCCGCCGATGCACATGGGGGTGATGGAGGGACACTTCTACGAGCCCAGTAAGACCATGACAGAGACCACGGTGCACCCCAGGGTCCTACATAGTCTCACTTTGAAAACTAGCCCCTTTTAGACAGACAGTTCCGCCGCAATGGCGGGATGGCGAGTCAAAATATGCTGCAACCTGTTATGTATAGATAGATCTTTGTTTGCGCCGTAACGCTCCGCCCCTCCCCCCAGGTTAAGTACTTCATGTAGCAGTAGTCTGATAATATGAGGTAATTTAATACATCAACAGTCGAACAATCTGGTCCTGAAAATAAAGTTCCCCGTTTTAGAAAAGCATCAAAGTCACTCTACAGTCGCTGTCGTACTTCATCCTCCTCACCAGCAGGGGGCCGTAGAGCTCAAGATCATTATTTATTATGAGAGACTCCAATTTTCTTGCAAACTGTGGATTTATTCGGGATTAAGGTATTAATCTGATTTCAAACATTTACGGAAGAATTAAACAAATCATCTAACTGTAGTAATATTATTATTATATAATATATATATATATATATAATAATATTATATAATATATATTGAGAGGAAAACAAGAAAAAGTTAATTATTTTCCTCTGAATGTTCGTGAACTTAAGCTTCCTCTGTCTCTCAGTGCCGTACCAGGGACCAATCTATGCCCACGGCGATGGCCCCGCCCCCATCCCGCCGCAAGGCATGCTGGTCCAGCCCGAGATGCACATGCCTCACCCCGGTCAGTTGTCTCTCTCTCTCTCCCTCTCTCTCTCTCTCTCTCTCCCTCTCTCTCTCCCCCTCCCTCTCCCTCTCTCGTTTCTCGGGGTGAAGTTGTGGATTCTTATCTTTTCTCTCGTCTCCTCCTCAGGTCTCCATCCCCACCAATCAGGTGGCCCGATCGCTAACCCCACCCTCTACGGAGGCCCACCTGTTTCTCTGTCACCGGGGCAACCACAGCAGCTGCTGCCACCTCCTTTCTACCCTCCGCCGGGGGTCATGACCTTCCCTTACCCCGCCATGTACCCGACTCCCCAGGTAGACGCGCTTTGTTAACACTTAATTGTTTGATCCCCACGCAGGTCCTGATCCTCACGGCAGTCCTGATCCCCACGGGAGTCCTGATCCCCACGGGAGTCCTGATCCCCACGGAGGTCCCGTTTCTGACTTGTGTGTCTGTGTTTCAGGGTCAGGCCCAGGTGACCTACGGAGGCGTGACCTACTACGACACCATGCAGCAGCAGGCGCAGCCCAAGCCCTCGCCGCCACGCCGCACCTCCCAGCCCGTCACCGTCAAGCCCCCCCCTCCAGAGCTGCACTTCGCCTCAGAGTGACCACGCCCACCCTCGCCCCTCCCCCGCCACCCAGTCTCAGCCTCACTGTGATCCCAGAACTACAGGTGAGCACTGACCGGGGTCTGGTCTGGTCTGGTCCAGTCCGGTCCGGTCCCCTTCCTGTCAGCTGAAATAAACTAAAGCTGAAACATGAACCAGGGTTGGTACAGGTGCTGGAATGGTCATGTGATGACATCTATGATAGAACAGAGAAAAGAAGATCTCCATATTTGAGGGACTGAAAACAGCATTTTCTGACATTTCTTTATGAAAAATGACTTTTGATGATGAACAGATGATGAAAATAGTTGGTGATTATATTTCTGTGGATCTGTTAGTGGAATTAGTTTTCCTTTCATTTGTGGTCCTTCTGTAAAAAGCTGTCTCCAAACATCATGTTGGTTGTTTAGAGGACAATAACATCTCATTTAATGTGATGAACAAGTGACATAATAAGTAGACTGAATACTGACCATTGGATTGATACAAAGATGGAGTTTACCACAGCTGGAAGGTGCTGGAAAAGCATTAAAATGCACCTGGAAATGCTTGGAAAGTGCTTGAATGTGAACCCTGTGTCTGTCGTGTTCTTTCTGCTTCTATAGATGAATGTTTGTTTGTGTTTGTAGGAGTGGGACGGGGGGGTCAGTGATCACAACCACCCACGTTGTCCAGGGAGGGATGACAGACAGGTGGACAGACAGGTGCCCGGCAGCATCACTGGTGAAAAAGGACTTCTTCCCCCCAAACCCCCCTTTTTTTGTTTGTTTTGTTGTGTTTTCTGCGTCGTAGCAGCGACGCGTCAGTCGGACTGTTCACAGGTTCGATGCCACCAACGTGTCTTTGAGCAACAACAGAGCTGCACCTGGGAACATTGAACACAAACACACCTGTCGGACTGGTGAGTTCAAACCCTTGAGGAGCATTTACACGTCTCGGAGTCGGACTCTTGGACGTGCCGACGGTGTTTTCACCGCCAACAAACGGTTTCTGTAGTTTTGAGTTCACTTCGTTGTCGTAGGAAACCCGTTGATTTGTGTTCACGATGAAACAAGAAGCCGACTGACTGAAACAGTGGAGAGAATGACGTGTAAATAGTTTGAATGCGGCCCTCGTCATGGCGCGGCGGCTGACCCGGTGCTTCCTGTAAACCTCCAAATGTCGCCGTCACATCTGGATGAGCCGGTTGGTTCTCGGTGTGTGTTCTCGGTGTGTGTTCTCGGTGTGTGTTCATGCTGCGACGTCTGCGTTTGTTACTGTAACGACTAAACGTCACGACAGTGAAAAGGTTCACGTCGACCTCCACTGAGAGGACCTTCCTTTATTTTATGTGATCATGTTTTTATTCACATTGGCGAAAATCTGCCTCTGTAGTAATTTGCACAGAATTCAGGTTGATTGTCGCCCCCAGCTGGGGAGACTGCGTTGCCATGGTTACCGGTGTTACCACGTAACCAGTAGTTACGACACAACAGTCGTGGCAGCCGCGGCTTATAAATTGGGCTTACGTGTGAAATCGGTGTCGTTACGGAAGCCTGGAGGTGTCTGAAGTGTTACCAACGTTTGTTGTTGTAGTTCTCACATCGGCCACAAGAGGCTGAAGAGAACCACAACCCAATCTTTAAATAGGACTAAAGGCCTTCTCGTAACGGTTAGCGCTGGTTAAAGTACACCAGACTTCAGTAATGTTACATTTAGAAAAGTAGACTTTTAGTTCTTCTAAAGGTCTCTGACAGATTATCCTGCAAAGCTTTGTCAACACGGGGGGGGGGGGGGGAGTTTGATCGCAAATGGAAAGAGCCCCCCCCCTCTCTCTATCTATCTCTATCTCTCTCTATGTCTCTCTCTCTTCCCCTCGGTTCGTCAGCTCGTCTGGACGTTTATTGAGCAGGAAGTGAAAGGACAGTTGCACAGACGTCTGAGCGGTTTGTTGTAAATAGAAATGAAATGTGTATAAAGCAGCTGGAGAGATAAAGTAGAGCCGTAGACGTATTCTAGTGCCGGAGGATTCAACGGCGCATCGGCAGGGACCTCGAACGTTAGCGGTGGATTTAATTTAGAGACGACGCTGTGTGGCTTCAGTTTTCTTCTGGTCTCATTTTCCTGTTTCATTGTCATTCTGTTTTTTTATTGTTAGTAAACGCAGCGGTGAAACAACCACTTCCTGCCTGGACAGTTATTTGTTTCCACTTCATAAAACTAATAACAGAAACATGTTTTCAGATGGAAGTCAACGGAAAGAATGCTCATTAAAAACTGAACTCTTCACCGTTTCCAGCCGTTTGTGGTTCAAAGTTTATAGTTCTGATTGAACAAAGTCACCCAGTGAGTTATGATGAACGTCGACGGGGAAATACGGAAGCTATTTCTGCCAGAAAAATGTAAAAAAAACAACAACAAAAAACGTATTGATCATCTGTTGGACTGTTTGGTCATTAGAGATGCAACTAATTATTTTTCATTGTTGTTAATCTGCTGGTTATTGGTTTTCAGTCATTTGTCTTGTTTTTGCAGTTTCAACGACTGCAAACTTCTTAAAATGACTTGTTTTGGTCGTTTAGTGAAAATATTTAATTGAACTGACTTGTTCCGTTAACGACTCGATTGATCGTTGCTGCTGTTTTACATTGATTGATCAGAGCGCCAGCACAAGTCCTGTTTTAACAACCGGACCACGTTTTTTTCTGGCAGAAACATGAAGAAAGTGTCTGAACTTCAACGTTGACGGACTTCCCTGTGGAGCTCCAGCTCCATTAGGAAAAATAAAATACCTTTTTTAATACATAATTTACCACCGGTTTTCTGCTTCCAAGCAGGCGCTTTGATTTTAAAATGTGGTTTAATTTACGGAGCCGTGAGATCACCAACGTTCTGGGGAATTTAAGATTCAATATTCTGTAAGATTATAAATCTGTTGTGATGAGGTCGTCAATCTCACACAATTTAGAATTTTATCATCTCTGAATATTCTATCAAGTATAAGAGATTTTCTTTCTTGTAATTTTAGGACAAAATCACTGAATACAATTTCTTTTGAATTGACAGATTTCTGTTTTTGTTAAATGTTGTTTTATTATTTTTTTGTGACATGAACGAGTTAAAGCGTGTAAATTGAGTCTTTTCTCAGATGGTGACCTCCGTCCTTCGGCTCCGTACATTTAAATGGTTTTCCGACTCGCCGTCGGCTTTTGTTCCAGAGCTTTTTGTATTCCACAAATGTTTCTTTTATTATAATTTCTTGAGAGCGTGGCGGCGGCGACCATCCAAACGGATCCATCCAGACGCCTCTTTAACGGGGAAAGTGTCGGCGGCGGCGGCTTCGTCTCACTTCCAACGCCACCGAAACGTTTGAGAGAGAACTTTCTTCTTCTTCACTGAATTGTCGCCGCAGGAAGTGACGTCGCCGCTGCTGACTGCTTGACCTGAGATGACCAGCCCTGTGTTGTCTCGGCGTTACCATGGTGACGGCTTGTTTGTTTGTAAGTGGAGAGCATCTACAGAGGATCAATAAAGATATGATGATATCAGCGGAGCTCCTCCTGTGTTTCTTCTCCTCTCAACCGTTAAACAGCGTTTCTCTTTGAATCTTTTTTTTCTTCTTTTAATCCTGTTTATTCTCAGACACCTGCTCCGACCGTTAACATGAATATTCATAACGGGGGTTATGTAAACTGTGACTGACGCGCTGTGACAGCCAATGGGAGAGCAGAGGGCCTCATGAATATTCAGCAGCAGCTGCTAAACACAGAGGCTCAGCTGTTAAAGGGTTTAACCCTTCGAGGGTCTGAATCCTCAGTCAGACTCGTTCAAACACACAAAACTTTATTTGTTTACTGTCTTGGACAATAGCGGGTCAGAGGGCTCCTGCTGATTGGCTGCGTGCCCTGCCGTAACCATGGCGATGAGCTCACGATGAGGCCTTTTGACAGCCGAGCGTAGACGATGATGTAACTTGGTTTGAAATGGAGCGTCCTGCCTTCTTATTGGCCTGTTGTCGATGATGTAACAGCTGCTCCACCACTCCTACGTCAGCGTTCCAGTTCTCCACGTCTTCTGTCTGTCTTCATGTCTTAACGTCTTCCGTCTCTCTTCATGTTTCTGTCTTCTGTCTGTCTTCATGTGTCCATGTCTTCTGTCTGTCTCCACATCTTCTGTCTGTCTTCATGTCTTAACGTCTTCCGTCTCTCTTCATGTTTCTGTCTTCTGTCTGTCTCCACGTCTTCTGTCTCTTCATGTCTTGTCTGTCTTCTGTCTGTCTTCACGTCTCCATGTCTTCTGTCTGTCTTCACGTCTCCATGTCTTCTGTCCGTCTTCACGTCTTCTGTCCGTCTTCACGTCTCCATGTCTTCTGTCTGTCTTCATGTCTCCACGTCTTCTGCCTGTCTTCATGTCTCCACGTCTTCTGTCTGTCTTCATCTCTCCACGTCTTCTGCCTGTCTTCATCTCTCCACGTCTTCTGTCTGTCCTCATCTCTCCACGTCTTCTGTCTGTCTTCATGTCTCCACGTCTTCTGCCTGTCTTCATGTCTCCACGTCTTCTGTCTGTCTTCATCTCTCCACGTCTTCTGCCTGTCTTCATCTCTCCACGTCTTCTGTCTGTCCTCATCTCTCCACGTCTTCTGCCTGTCTTCATGTCTCCACGTCTTCTGTCTGTCTTCATCTCTCCACGTCTTCTGTCTGTCTTCATCTCTCCACGTCTTCTGCCTGTCTTCATCTCTCCACGTCTTCTGTCTGTCTTCATCTCTCCACGTCTTCTGTCTGTCTTCACGTCTTCCGCCTGTCTTCACGTCTCTATGTCTCTCTGTCTTCATGTCTGTCTGATTGGAACATGGAATACAGGAACCTATAAAAATTATAACAAAATCTATATAAATATGTAAATAAGAAATAATTTAGCTTGTAAAAAAAGTTTAAAGGTTAAACTTTACAGTCAATAATGAGACATAAAAAAGAAACATAAAAATAAAATACAATAAAACAGTTTTATTCTCGTCGTCTCCATTGAACTCTCGTAAAGAAACTAACAACCACAAAACGAAATACACGGCAACGTAGTAAAGATTTCCGACCTAAACAAACTACGGAGCTAGCTGTGTGTCAGTTTACTGTAACAGTACCCCTCTGGGGGGTCAGGGGGTCGGAGTCTCCAGTTCCAGTCTGTGGTCATGAAGCTGTGACCAGAAACGATGAGATTACATCGTCCACAGATCAATGAAGGATCATGTGACTGTTTGGGATCAACTGTCAGATGATTACATGTTGATGTTACCTGATCCCTAACCGAGACCCGGGCCTGACAGGAACCCTCAACCTGGTCTTGAACCCTCAATTGAAGACGTCTCCTCTATTGGTGTGAATCCTGATCCCTCAGGACCATGTAGACCCTCAGGACCCTGTGGACCCTTCAGGACCACGTAGACCCTCAGGACCCTGTAGACCCTCAGGACCTTGTATTTTGGGTCCGTGAGCTGTTATTACGTTATTATTGTGATGAGGTTATGGTTATTATAATTACTATTATCTGAGTAGTTTTAATAAACATATAATCCATATATATTACATAATATTTATATAAATGTTGTGCAAGAGATCATTTTGTACATCATTTTTTAGTTTTACTCTGATACTTGTGTACTTTTACCGAAGTAGTGCAGTATTTGTACTCCGTGTATTTGAACATGTTTATTAATGTACCTGAATCCGCTTTTTAAAATCAATACCAATAAACATATCCGTCATGGTATAAAGCAGATCATCCTTCGTCCTGGTGGATCGATATGTTGTCTGATCGATCGTTTCTGATCGGGCTGCTT
Organism: Eutrigla gurnardus; assembly: GCF_963514095.1. Taxonomy (NCBI): domain Eukaryota; kingdom Metazoa; phylum Chordata; class Actinopteri; order Perciformes; family Triglidae; genus Eutrigla; species Eutrigla gurnardus. The sequence goes on from NC_139931.1 coordinate 2,594,173, forward strand.
CATGTTTCGCTTCTTGTCGTCGCGGATTTTTCCCATCTCCATCAACGTTACAGCGCTGGATGTAAACGTGCATGCGCGCGGCCGAGCTGTCGGTGTGGTGTCGGGAGCGCGCGCAACTGCAGCAGATCAGGAGGGGGAGGGGGGAGGGGGTGTGAATGTTACGAGTCACTTCTCATTCCACTAATTTAGCAGCGAGGAGGAGAGAGAGGGCGGGAGAGAGAGGCTGGACCAGAAGGGGGGCCGTGAGGCGGACTGACGGAGCCTCTGCAGTAAAAGCACACCGGCCGCTGCTAAGAAAACCCACAGCCTCGAACGCACCAGGACCGGGCGGGTTCACGTCCAGGTGTGTGTGAGGAGCAGCAGAGACTGAGATCCGGATCCGTCGACCGTCCAGCCGGAGAAACGCACACGGTGTCCGCGGAGAGACCACCGGAGGGCTGCAGCGGGACTCAGGCGGACCGGACCGGAGCGGCTCGGATCGGGATTGAGATTCTGGGTTGTTGTTATTTTTTTTTGTTTTTTTCTTCCGCCCACGGTCGCGCGCTCGGTCCCGGTGCTCGGAGCTCACGCGGCGGCTGTAGAGCGCGAGGAGAGGCGGGAGGAGGAGCGGCTTAGTCCGGAGCAGCTCTCTGGGACTGAAGGGGATCGGGATCTCGTGACGGACTACAACCCCCCCTCATGGGTTAAAGGGGGCTCGGTTCTGCAGAGGGTCCGGTCACACCTGCTCACACCTGCCCGCCAGAAGACCAGCTGGGCTGGATGATGTAGCCCCGCCCCTGACCCCGCGTCTCTGCATCACCTTCCTGTAGACCCGAACCCACCTGCCCCCCCCCCCCCCCCCCCCCCCCAGAGTCCCACCATGCCGGCGGGGATGAAGCCGCTGGAGAAGTTCTTGAAGAAGCAGACCACGGCTCTGACCCGGGCCGGGGGCTTTGTTGGCGGGGTCGCGGACAAGGCCAGCGGGGGGACGGGGGCGTCCCGCCGCAGGGCCAGCCTGTCACGGGTCGTCCCCTTCTTCAGGGAGACGTCACCAGAGAGCGGCCAGACCCGGGAGGTGTTCAGGTGAGACTGGAATGTAGGGCCGGATTAACCTGCTCAGGGGCCTCAGGGCCACGATGAGCGCCATGGGCCCCAAATGGCCCCCTGATAGTTATCTAGAGTTAAAAGTGCAGGAAGATTTAGCCGACTCCGGGTCCTGGTCTGGAGACTTTAAATCTTATTTACTTGTTTACTAGTCACCAGAAAATAGATGCAGAGATATCACATTAATAAAACCTGAAGATGCAGATCGAGAGCTGTAGACCAGGAGGCGGGGCTTCCCTCCACGTAGACCCCAACCAGGTCTCCTCCATCACGGCTGAAACCACCACATCATCCAGAGGTGCTCGTTGGATTTCACCAAGCTGGATTCACTGGATCTAGCAAGACCAACGTGGGCTGGTTCACCACAGCTGGAGGAACCAGAATAAAGTATTGATCTGTGATTTAATATCAATAACCAGATGAAAAGGATGCTGAAATAACTCCATCATGATGGGGATCAGTAAAAAGTGCTGAGTCATGCTTTGTTAGGTCTGTCAGCAAGACCACAAGATAACTACTGTTAAAACGCTGGTTTTCTGAATGGAGTCTGGTTGATGGTGCTAGGCTACGCTAACGTTGTAGCTGCTCCATCAACACTCCAAATAAGGTCATCTAGACATAAATATGGCAGAGACCTTGTTGTTTGGACCACAGACAGTCTCTGGTTCCTCCACAGTCTGGTCTGGTCTCTGGACTAATGTGAGCTACTATCATAGACCTGTGGGCCGAGTCTAACCTGTGACCTTTGATCCCTCCTCAGCCCCGACAGCGAGGACCCCCCGTCCTGGCCCTCAGCCACGGGGCCCAGTCTGGTCTCGGTGCCCAGCAGCGCCAACGGCTCCAGTTCCGGGTCTGGTTCCGGGTCTGGCTCCGGGGGAGGAGGAGGAGGAGACGTTCGTAGTCCGTCTCTGTCCAGCGACGAGCAGAGCTCCGAGGCCAGTCTGGTCACAGAGGGAGGGGGGACGCCGCTGCCCCCCGACACACCTGACAACCTGACCCTCGCCCTGCTGGACGGTGCCCGCGGGACGACGCTCCGGACTCTGCACAGGTGAGATGATGTCATGAGGAGGAGGAGGAGTCAGCTGATCTGCTGTCTGTGTGAGCGTTGATGATGTCAGAGGAAGGACGCCGCTGGTTTGGCTGATCATCGTTCGTGTTTGTCGCCACGACGACGCGATCATAAATTGTGAAGCAGGAATGTGTTGACGTTTAGTGAAGAGTGAAAAACGATAAAAAACGTGTCGGTGCAG